>NW_028319844.1:0-72500 GCF_062004578.1 Staurois parvus
TAATTCTCCACCCAGGAGACCAGCTCTGGATTTTGTCCTTCAGAGTAAACTATGAGTTAGAAATCCCAGACTTTGGATAGGAATGCAGGAAAGAGAAATGTGAAAAATGTTCACAATATAAGAGAACAAAACCACCAATTCATGGGGAGCTAAGCCCATCCTCCGATCCCCGAGCTAAGCCCATCCTCCGATCCCCGAGCTGAGCCACCCCCACAGGGGGGATTAGATGTCCATATTTATAGGGGCTCATCCAGTGTTATGGTTACGTGAAGGTTTGTAGTTGTGTTCAGTTTGGATTCCTGATAACACCAAACAGAAGATGTTAGGCATCATTGTATGACTTCTCCACCCCCCATCCAGTGTGGAGGTACCCAGCTCAGACTCATGGAGGAGGTGCAACAATGGTGGACCATGGATGGGGGTGAGCGGGACTGAGGAGAAGATATAACAAGGGTGGACCAAGGATGGGGGTGAGTGGGACTGGGGGGAGGGGTGACAAGGGTGATACATGGATGGGGGTGAGCGGGACTGAGGGGGAGATATAACAAGGGTGGAACAAGGATGGGGGTGAGTGGGACTGGGGGGAGGGGTGACAAGGGTGATACATGGATGGAGGTGAGCGGGACTGAGGGGGATATATAACAAGGGTGGACCAAGGATGGGGGTGAGTGGGACTGGGGGAGGGGTGACAAGGGTGATACATGGATGGGGGTGAGCGGGACTGAGGAGAAGATATAACAAGGGTGGACCAAGGATGGGGGTGAGTGGGACTGGGGGGAGGGGTGACAAGGGTGATACATGGATGGGGGTGAGCGGGACTGAGGGGGAGATATAACAAGGGTGGACCAAGGAAGAGGGTGAGTGGGACTGGGGGGAGGGGTGACAAGGGGTGATACATGGATGGGGGTGAGCGGGACTGAGGGGGATATATAACAAGGGTGGACCAAGGATGGGGGTGAGTGGGACTGGGGGGAGGGGTGACAAGGGTGATACATGGATGGGGGTGAGCGGGACTGAGGGGGATATATAACAAGGGTGGACCAAGGATGGGGGTGAGTGGGACTGGGGGGAGGGGTGACAAGGGTGATACATGGATGGGGGTGAGCGGGACTGAGGGGGATATATAACAAGGGTGGACCAAGGATGGGGGTGAGTGGGACTGGGGGGAGGGGTGACAAGGGTGGACCAAGGATGGGGGTGAGTGGGACTGGGGGGAGGGGTGACAAGGGTGATACATGGATGGGGTGAGCGGGACTCAGGAGGAGATATTATTATTATTATACAGGATTTATATGGCGGCAGAAGGTTCGCTCAGCGCTGTACATTATAGGGGGGACAGAACATGAGACAATACAGTAACAATACAATACATGAGGGGATCGAGGGCCCTGATCCTGGGAGCTTACAATCTAGGAGGGAGGGGGTAGAGGCACAGGAGGAAGTGGCTGTGGGGGATGGAGTGGTAGGAGGAGTGGAGGAGATCAGCTGTTAGGTGAGGGTGGGGTAGGCTTCCCTGAAGAGATGGGTTTTCAGGGAGCGCCTAAAGGTGAGGAGGGTAGGTGACAGTCTGATGGATTGGGGTAGTGAGTTCCAGAGGATGGGGGAAGTCCTGGAGAAGTCCTTGCAGTCAGGCGTGGGAGGTGGAGACCAGGGAGCTAGAAAGTAGGAGGTCCTGTGAGGAGCGAAGATTACGGATTGGGTGGTATTTGGGTATCAGGTCGGTGAGGTAGTTTGGGGCGGAGTTATGAATGGCTTTGTATGTCAGTGTTAGTAGTTTGAATTTAATGTGTTGGGCAATCAGGAGCCAGTGGAGGGAATGACAGAGGGGGGTGGAGGACACTGAATGGAGGCCAGTGGAGGGAATGACAGAGGGGGGTGGAGGACACTGAATGGAGTCCAGTGGAGGGAATGACAGAGGGGGGTGGAGGACACTGAGTGGAGGCCAGTGGAGGGAATGACAGAGGGGGGTGGAGGACACTGAATGGAGTCCAGTGGAGGGAATGACAGAGGGGGGTGGAGGACACTGAGTGGAGGCCAGTGGAGGGAATGACAGAGGGGGGTGGCAGAAGTGGAGCGGTTGGTGAGGTGGATGAGTCTGGCCGCTGAGTTCAGGACAGACTGAAGGGGGGATAGTCTGTGATGAGGGGAGGCCGGTGAGGAGGGAGTTGCAGTAGTCCAGACGTGAGATAATAAGGGAGTGAACAAGTAGTTTAGTAGTGTCTGGGGTTAGGAACGAACGTATTTTGGAGATGTTGCGGAGGTGGAGCCTGCATGAGTTAGCCAGCGATTGGACATGGGGTTGGAAGGACAGGTCTGAGTCTAGAGTGACACCTAGAACTCTGGCTTGCGGGGTGGGACTGATGGTGGCGTTGTTGGTCGTGATGGAGAGGTTGGGGGGGGGGCTGGGGGGAAGACTAGGAGCTCAGTTTTGGAAAGGTTCAATTTGAGGAAGTGGAGCGACATCCAGTCTGATATGTCGCTCAGTAGGTGTGTGATTCGGGCGGAGACTGAGGGGGTGAGGTGGGGGGCGGAGACCGAGGGGGTGAGGTGGGGGGTTGAGAGATAGATTTGTGTGTCGTCGGCATAGAGGTGGTAGTTGAAGCCGTGGGAGTGTTTGAGTTGGCCAAGGGAGGAGGTGTAGATGGAGAAGAGAAGGGGCCCAAGGACAGAGCCTTGAGGGACCCAAACAGAGAGGGGGAGGTGGTAGCGTTATAGGTAACACTGAAGGGGCGTTGGGATAGATAGGAGGAGAGCCAGGAGAGGGCGGAGTCTCTGATGCCGAGGGAGTGTAGTTTATTAAGGAGAAGGGGGTGGTCAACTGTGTCGCAGGCCGCGGAGAGGTTGAGGAGTAGGAGGACTGAATAGTGGCCGTTAGCTTTGGCGGTTAGTAGGTCGTTGGTGATTTTGAGGAGGGCGGTTTCGGGGGAGTGTAGGGGACGGGAAGCCGGACTGTAGGGGATCGAGGAGGTTGTTGTCAGTGAGGTGGGAGCTCAGGCGATTGTAGACTAAGCGCTCAAGGAGCTTGGAAGTAAATGGCAGCAGGGAGATGGGTCTGAGGTTGTTCAGGTCGGTGGGGTCCAGGGAGGGTTTTTTGAGTATGGGGGTGATGTGTGCGTGCTTTAGGGGGGAGGGGAATGCACCAGTAGAGAGGGAGAGATTGAAGATGTGGGTGAGGGAGCGTAGGATGGAGGAGGAGGGTGACCGGAGGAATTGTGTGGGGACAGGATCCAGGGGGCAAGTGGTGAGGTGGGCTTCTGTGAAGACCTTAGTGACCTCCTCAGTGGTAGCAAGGCTGAAGGAGTGGAGTGTTGGGGAAGTTATAGTGTGCGGGACGTTAGGTGTGGTGGGGGGCAGGGCGGTTGCGAGGTCAGAGGAGGGGAGAGTTGATGGGGTTATAGTGGGGGGGGGGCTAGGTGGGGAGGTGGGGTTGAGCATCGGCGATGTCCTTATGGATTGCGTTGATCTTATTTTGGAAGTGATTGGCAATCTCATGGGCAGTGAGTGAGGTGCTGGGTGGGGTGGGGGGGGAGAGTAGGGAGTTGAAAGTGGAGAAGAGTCGGCGGGGGCAGGAGGAGAGGGTGTTGATGAGGGTTACGAAGTCGGCTTGCTTGGCGGCATAGAGGGAGGAGGAGTAGGTGAGGAAGGTGGATTTGTAGAGGGAGAACGCGCGAGGGATCTGGTTTTGCGCCATAATCGCTCCAGCGCACGACTGCGTCATTTAAGATGTTTAGTGTGGTCAGTCTGCCATGGTTGGAGTGGTCGGGGTCTAATGCTACGTGTGGTTAGGGGTGCCAGGGAGTCTAGGGCAGCTGACAGCGAGTCGTTGTACGCAGTAGTGGCCAGGTCAGGGCATGACAGAGGAAGGATACTGTCACGGCTGGTGGTGGTTGGACGTTTGGGGGGGAGGCGTTAGAGGACGGGGAGATGGAGAAGATGATCAGGTTGTGGTCAGAGAGAGGGAAAGGGGTGTTTGTGAGGTTGTGGGGTGCAGAGAAAACGAGGTCCAGGGTGTTCCGGTCGGTGGGGGTGGAGGACTGTGTGCTGTGTGAGGGCAGAAGAGGAGGTTAGGGGGAGGAGTTGGGATGTAGCCGGGTTGTTGACATTGATGGGGATATTGAAGTCTCCAAGGATGATGGTGGGGAGCTCAGAGGAGAGGAAGAAGGGCAGCCAGGCGGGAAAGTCATCCAGGAAGCGGGATACGGGTCCAGGGGGCCGATAGATCACTGCAATCCTCAGGGGGGTGGGGGAGAAGAGTCGGATGCAGTGGGCCTCGAAGGAGGAGAAGGATAGGGAGGGGGGGTTTAGGAGGACCTGGAAGGTGCTCTGCGGTGACAGGAGCATGCCGACCCCACCACCTCTACGAGGGACCAGACAAGGCCTCCATAGGAGAGGGCAGCAGGGGAGGCGGAGTCGGTGGCTTGGATCCAGGTTTCAGTGACCGCTAGGAGGTTGAGGGAGCGGGAGATATAGAGGTCATGGATGGCGGTGAGCTTGTTGCAAACCGATCGGGCGTTCAGGAGTGCAACCGAGAGAGGAGGGGTGGATGCGGGGAGGAGGGGGACAGGTATGAGGTTGAGGGGGTTGCAGTGGTTCGTGGGGGTAGGAGGGTGCCTAGTGGGTGAGTGAGGTGGTGAAGGACCAGAGTTTGAGGAGAAGAAGGGTGAGGAAAGTAAGATGGAAGCGGGATGTACACGAGGGCACATGTCTTCCAGGCCTGGTGTTTGGGTCAGCAGGAGGTGAGGAGAGCCGTAGTAGGGAGATGTACAAATTTTGGGGTGAGTGGGACTGAGGGGGAGATATAACAATGGTTGGCCCTGGATGGGAGTAAGCGGGACTGAGGGGGGGGGGGGGATATAAAAATGGTGATCCATGGATGGGGTGAGTGGGACTGGGGGAGGGGTGACAATGGTGCTCCATGGATGGGGGTGAGTGGGACTGGGGGGAGGGGTGACAATGGTGCTCCGTGGATGGGGTGAGTGGGACTGGGGGAGGGGTGACAATGGTGCTCCATGGATGGGGGGAGGGGTGACAATGGTGATCCATGGATGGGGGGGGATTGGGACTGGGGGAGGGGTGACAATGGTGCTCCGTGGATGGGGGAGGGGTGACAATGGTGCCCTGTGGATGGGGGAGGGGTGACAATGGTGCCCCGTGGATGGGGGAGGGGTGACAACGGTATGGCGGGCCCCGGGATATCAGTGCTGAGTATACACAGACTTTGCTCTGATGTACCAACTTCCCAGTATTTGCACAGGGAGATCACTCACTGAGGACGCTGTTTGCCCCCCTGACCCCGTCTGTTTATTATCCGGCCTCTTCCCGGAGTGCTGACTATTCAGTTTCCTGTATATAGTACTTTGAAGCGCCACCACAGTGCAGGCGCTGTACTCCGATCCCCCCACAGTGCAGGCGCTGTACTCCGATCCCCCCACAGTGCAGGCGCTGTACTCCGATCCCCCCACAGTGCAGGCGCTGTACTCCGATCCCCCCACAGTGCAGGCGCTGTACTCCGATCCCCCCACAGTGCAGGCGCTGTACTCCGATCCCCCCACAGTGCAGGCGCTGTACTCCGATCCCCCCACAGTGAAGGCGCTGTACTCCGATCCCCCCACAGTGCAGGCGCTGTACTCCGATCCCCCCACAGTGCAGGCGCTGTACACCGATCCCCCCACAGTGCAGGCGCTGTACTCCGATCCCCCCACAGTGCAGGCACTGTACTCCGATCCCCCCACAGTGCAGGCGCTGTACACCGATCCCCCCACAGTGCAGGCGCTGTACTCCGATCCCCCCACAGTGCAGGCGCTGTACACCGATCCCCCACCAGTGCAGGCGCTGTACTCCGATCCCCCCACAGTGCAGGCACTGTACTCCGATCCCCCCACAGTGCAGGCGCTGTACACCGATCCCCCCACAGTGCAGGCGCTGTACTCCGATCCCCCCACAGTGCAGGCGCTGTACACCGATCCCCCACCAGTGCAGGCGCTGTACTCCGATCCCCCACCAGTGCAGGCGCTGTACTCCGATCCCCCCACAGTGAAGGCGCTGTACTCCGATCCCCCCACAGCGCAGGCGCTGTACTCCGATCCCCCCACAGTGCAGGCGCTGTACTCTGATCCCCCCACAGTGCAGGCGCTGTACACCGATCCCCCCACAGTGCAGGCGCTGTACTCCGATCCCCCCACAGTGCAGGCGCTGTACACCGATCCCCCACCAGTGCAGGCGCTGTACTCCGATCCCCCCACAGTGCAGGCGCTGTACTCCGATCCCCCCACAGTGCAGGCGCTGTACTCCGATCCCCCACCAGTGCAGGCGCTGTACACCGATCCCCCCACAGTGCAGGCGCTGTACTCCGATCCCCCCACAGTGCAGGCGCTGTACACCGATCCCCCCACAGTGCAGGCGCTGTACTCCGATCCCCCCACAGTGCAGGCGCTGTACACCGATCCCCCCACAGTGCAGGCGCTGTACTCCGATCCCCCCACAGTGCAGGCGCTGTACCCGATCCCCCCACAGTGCAGGCGCTGTACACCAAGTAGGCTCTCCTCCTGCCCCCACCATGGACTCCACTAGACCTCTGAAGGTACGCGGTGGTATCAGCACCAAGCCGTCAGCAGCAGATCCTTCAAGTCCTGTAAGTCGGGAGGAGGAGTCTCCATGGATCCGACTTGTTTTCCAGCACTTCCCACAGATGCTTGATTGAATGAAGATCTAAAGAATCTGGAGGCCAAGTCAACACCTCAAACTCATTGTGTTCCTCAGACCATTCTTGGAATCATCAGACCAGGCTACCTTCTTCCATTTCTCTGTGGTCCAATTCTGAGGCTCACGTACCCACTGTAGGCAGTGTTGGCTGTGGACCCAGGTCAGTATGGACACCCTGACCGGCCTGCAGTGTCTCTGGACACCTTTATATTAGAACCAGCATTCACGGTTTCAACAATTTGAGATCCAGTAGCTCTTCTGTTGGATCGGACAACACAGGCCAACCTTCCTTCCCCACCTCCATCAATGAGCCTTCCCTCCCCACCTCCATCAATGAGCCTTCCCTCCCCACCTCCATCAATGAGCCTTCCCTCCCCACCTCCATCAATGATCATTCCCTCCCCACCTCCATCAACAAGGCTTCCCTCCTCACATCCATCAATGAGCCTTCCCTCCCCACCTGCATCAATAAGCCACCCCCTTCCAGCTACATCAATGAGCCTTCCCTCTCCACCTTCATCAACGAGCACCCCCCCCACACCTCAATCAAGGAGCCTTCCCTCCCCACCTCCATCAAGGAGCTTTCCCTCCCCACCTCCATCAATGAGCCTTCCATCGCCACCTCCATCAATGAGCCTTCCCTCCCCCACCTCCATCAATGAGCCTTCCCTCCCCACCTTCATCAATGAGCCTTCCTCCCCCCCACCTCCATCAATGAGCCTCCCTCCCTCAACCTCCATCAATGAGCCTTTCCCCCCCACACCTCCATCAATGAGCCTCCCTCCCTCCACCTCCATCAATGAGCCTTCCCCCACCCCCAACAATGTGTCTTCTCTCCCCACCTCTATCAATGAGCCTTCTTCCCCACCTCCATCAATGAGCCCCCCACCACCTCTGTCAATGAGCCTTGCCTCCCCTCCCCACCTCCATTAATAAGCCTTCCTTCCCATCTCCATCAATGAGCCTTCCCTCCCCACCTCCATCAATGAGCCCACCTCCATCAATGAGCCCTCCTCTCCACTAACATCAATGAGCCTTCCCTCCCCACCTCCATCAATGAGCCTTCCCTCCCCATCTCCATCAATGAGCCTCCCCCACCTCCATCAATGAGCCTTCCTCCCCATCTCAATCAATGAGCCCCTCACCTCCATTAATGACCCTTTCCTCCCCATCTCCATCAATGAGCCTTCCCTCCCCACCTCCATCAATGAGCCTTCCCTACCCACCTCCATCTATGAGCCTTCCCTCCACACCTCCATCAATGAGCCTTCCCTCCCCACCTCCATCAACAAGGCTTCCCTCCTCACATCCATCAATGAGCCTTCCCTCCCTACCTCCATCCTTGTGCCTTTCCTCCCCACCTTCTTCAATGAGCCTTCCCTCCCCACCTCCATCAATGAGCCTTCCCTTCCCACCTCCATCAATGAGCCTTCCCTCCCCACCTCCATCAATGAGCCTTCCCTCTCCACCTCCATCAATGTGCCTTCCCTCCCCACCTCCATCAATCAGCCTCCCAACCCCCCACCTCCATCAATGAGCCTTCCCTCCCCACGTCCATCAATGAGCCTTCCATCGCCACCTCCATCAATGAGCCTTCCCTCCACACCTCCATCAATGAGCCTTCCCTCGCCACCCCATCAATAAGCCCAACTCCATCAATGAGCCTTCCCTCCCCACCTCCATCAATGAGCCTTCCCTCCCCACTTCCATCAATGAGCCTTCCCTCCCAACCTCCATCAATGAGCCCACCTCCATCAATGAGCCTTCCCTCCCCACCTCCATGAATGAGCCTTCCCTCACCACCTCCATCAATGAGCCTTCCCTCTCCACCTACATCAAGGAGCCTTCCCTCCCCACCTCAATCAAGGAGCCTTCCCTCCCCACCTCCATCAATGAACCTTTGCTCCCCACCTCCATCAATGAGCCTTCCATCGCCACCTCCATCAATGAGCCTTCCCTCCCCACCTCCATCAATGAGCCTTCCCTCCACACCTCCATCAATGAGCCTTCCCTCGCCACCCCATCAATAAGCCCACCTCCATCAATGAGCCTTCCCTCCCCACCTCCATCAATGAGCCTTCCCTCCCCACTTCCATCAATGAGCCTTCCCTCCCAACCTCCATCAATGAGCCCACCTCCATCAATGAGCCTTCCCTCCCCACCTCCATGAATGAGCCTTCCCTCACCACCTCCATCAATGAGCCTTCCCTCTCCACCTACATCAAGGAGCCTTCCCTCCCCACCTCAATCAAGGAGCCTTCCCTCCCCACCTTCATCAATGAACCTTTGCTCCCCACCTCCATCAATGAGCCTTCCATCGCCACCTCCATCAATGAGCCTTCCCTCCCCCACCTCCATCTATGAGCCTTCCCTCCCCACCTTCATCAATGAGCCTTACTCCCCCCCACCTCCATCAATGAGCCTCCCTCCACCTCCATCAATGAGCCTTCCCCCCCCCCCACCTCCATCAATGAGCCTCCCTCCACCTCTATCAATGAGCCTCCCCCTCCCACCTCCAACAATGTGTCTTCTCTCCCCACCTCCATCAATGAGCCTTCTTCCCCACCTCCATCAATGAGCCCCCCCACCTCCGTCAATGAGCCTCGCCTCCCCTCCCCACCTCCATTAATGAGCCTTCCTCCCCATCTCCATCAATGAGCCTTCCCTCCCCACCTCCATCAATGAGCCCACCCTTCACCTCCATCAATGAGCCCTCCCCTCCACTAACATCAATGAGCCTTCCCTCCCCACCTCCATCAATGAGCCTTCCCTCCCCATCTCCATCAATGAGACTTCCCCCCACCTCCATCAATGAGCCTTCACCCCACTTCCATCAATGAGCCTCCCCCACCTCCATCAATGAGCCTTCCTTCCCATCTCAATCAATGAGCCCCTCACCCCTCACCTCCATTAATGAGCCTTCCCTCCCCATCTCCATCAATGAGCCTTCCCTCCACACCTCCATCAATGAGCCTCCCCCCACCCCACCTCCATCAATGAGCCTTCCCTCCCCACCTCCATCAATGAGCCTTGGCTGTCCATGACCCTTTCTCTGGTTTGCCAGTTCTCCTTCCTTGGAGCACTTTTGGGCAGTCCTGACCACTGCAGACCGGGAACATCCCACAAGAGCTGCAGTTTTTGAATTGCCAGGCCCAGTTGTCTAGATATTACAATTTAGTCCTTGTGATGGGGGTGTGTGTGTGGGGGGGGGGACAGAACACACGCCGAGAGCAGTGGGACACACAAGGCTTTAATTGGGTGATTTGGAGGACACGAGATGAGTATGGCAAGGTTCTCGCAAAACAAAAGTTAAGTCCGTACCACAGGGTGGGGCACACAACAAGAATCACAGAGTTCTGGGAGGCAACATGGGGGGATAGTACATAGCACCGTCTGGGTTCACAACAGGGGGCAGACTGGCAGGCAATAGGTTAAGTCTGAGTGGCACACAGCAGGGCGGCAGAACTCGGGCGGGCAAGGATTAAGTCCAGGTTGGATCCTCAGCACAGGGGGTGGCACACAACAGGGTGGAAGAACTCGGGCGGGCAAGGATTAAGTCCAGGTTGGATCCTCAGCACAGGGGGTGGCACACAACAGGGTGGAAGAACTCGGGCGGGCAAGGCTTAAGTCCAGGTTGGGTCCTCAGCACAGGGAGTGGCACACAACAGGGTGGAAGAACTCGGGCGGGCAAGGATTAAGTCCAGGTTGGGTCCTCAGCACAGGGGTGGCACACAAAAGGGTGGAAGAACTCGGGCGGGCAAGGATTAAGTCCAGGTTGGGTCCTCAGCACAGGGGGTGACACACAACAGGGTGGAAGAACTCGGGCGGGCAAGGCTTAAGTCCAGGTTGGGTCCTCAGCACAGGGGGTGGCACACAACAGGGTGGAAGAACTCGGGCGGGCAAGCATTAAGTCCAGGTTGGATCCTCAGCACAGGGGGTGGCACACAACAGGGTGGAAGAACTCGGGCGGGCAAGGATTAAGTCCAGGTTGGGTCCTCAGCACAGGGGGTGGCACACAACAGGGTGGAAGAACTCGGGCGGGCAAGGATTAAGTCCAGGTTGGATCCTCAGCACAGGGAGTGGCACACAACAGGGTGGAAGAACTCGGGCGGGCAAGGATTAATTCCAGGTTGGATCCTCAGCACAGGGGGTGGCACACAACAGGGCGGCAGAACTCGGGCGGGCAAGGCTTAAATCCAGGTTGGATCCTCAGCACAGGGGGTGGCACACAACAGGGTGGAAGAACTCGGGCGGGCAAGGCTTAAGTCCAGGTTGGGTCCTCAGCACAGGGGGTGGCACACAACAGGGTGGAAGAACTCGGGTGGGCAAGGATTAAGTCCAGGTTGGATCCTCAGCACAGGGAGTGGCACACAACAGGGTGGAAGAACTCGGGCGGGCAAGGATTAAGTCCAGGTTGGGTCCTCAGCACAGGGGGTGGCACACAACAGGGCGGCAGAACTCGGGCGGGCAAGGATTAAGTCCAGGTTGGATCCTCAGCACGGAGTGACACACAACAGGGTGGAAGAACTCGGGCGGGCAAGGATTAAGTCCAGGTTGGATCCTCAGCACGGAGTGACACACAACAGGGTGGAAGAACTCGGGCGGGCAAGGATTAAGTCCAGTAAAAAAAAATAGCAAGCGAGCGCTTAAAACCTAAAAAAGCTGCTAAACACCAAAAGGTACCATATAAAACCTTCAAATGAAATCGTAAAAACAGGGTGTAGTGCTAAAATATCAATATAAATGACTAAACCGGCAAATATCTGCACTTATATCAAATAACAAAAGCACATTGAAATAAAGGCACTTAGTGATATGAGAACGTGTCAGTTTCATAAATATTCATTCGGTACATGCATCATGTAAACGCGTCATGTAAACGCATCATGTAAACGCATCATGTAAACGCGTCATGTAAACGCATCATATAAACGCATCATGTAAACGCATCATGTAAAAGCATCATGTAAACGCATCATATAAACGCATCATGTAAACGCATAATGTAAGCGCATCATGTAAACGCATCATATAAACGCATCATGTAAACGCATCATGTAAACGCATCATGTAAACGCATCATGTAAACGCATCATGTAAACGCATCATAAACGCATCATGTAAACGCATCATGTAAACGCATCATGTAAACGCATCATATAAACGCATCATGAAAACGCATCAAATAAACGCATCATGTAAACGCATCATGTAAACGCATCATATAAACGTATCATATAAACGCATCATGTAAACGCATCATGTAAACGCCATTTCCGGTTACGCGGTGACGCACTTCCAGGCACAGCGGCCATATTGCTATACCCAGTCCATGCAGTACACCCATAGGACAGGCGTTTGTAACTGGGGACAAATGTGAGTGTAATATATTCTTTACATAATGAATACATTCTGCACTCTGGAGGGATCCTTTGTTTGTGTCTCACTAACATGACGCTGAGTGGAGGTGGAGTGATATCTGTTCACTAAATAGTGACCAATAAAGTGCGAAGTGCCAGACGTATTACTCAGACAACAGTCCACCATTAAAGTGCAGAGGAGATCGTGTCGATCTTCATAATCCAGTGATCTGAGTGATTATGGTGATAAGATTGCGCACTCACCAGATCCGCAATCAGGCTGCGCATTTATAAATACCAATTTCAGAAAACTGGAGGTTCCTTTATGGTCTGGTCTGGTCAGGTGCCACTCACTGCCTGGTATCCATCGCCCCACCTGGTACAGCCGCTCTGTGGGTGTTAGTAGCTCACAAGGAGCCCCACAAAGAGGAGGCCAGATAGTGTATTACCTTTTTAACAGGTGATGTTTATTCCAAGTGTACAGTACAAAAAAAGTGAGGGAAAACAAAATCACTGACCATCTGATAATATCCAAGATGGCCGCTGGGACCCTTTACGATCAGCTCCGAGCAAGAGTCTGCCAGACACTAGGGCACCAGATAATTGGGTTTACAACCATGAAGGGTATCCAGCTGTGTCCGATGCACTCCTGAACTCAGCCACACCAGACCATCTGCCATTCAACAGAAAGGGAGGGGGGCTGATTTGGAGTAAGAATGACACAAGATGGAGGATCTTTAGCAAAATGTATTTTCGCGTCCATATTTGTACGTACAATTGCTACATCACCAGCCAGCAGTGGCCCCAGCAGAGGAAGTCCAGGCAGATAGACACCAACTTCTCATGGATCTTCAGAGGGCTGTCTTGGCCGCAGCTTCAAGACCACACAGGCAATGTAGAACCACAAGTCCCAGCAGTGCACAAAGCACAGTTCAATGCATCGCCTAGTGAGGCCTGCAGCCATGAGCTGCTCTGTCCATCCTGACTCAAACTCTCCCCATTCTCCCCCCATAGGACATCATATGGTCCCCCCCATTCTCCCCCCATAGGACATCATATGGTCCCCCCCATTCTCCCCCCATAGGACATCATATGGTCCCCCCCATTCTCCCCCCATAGGACATCATATGGTCCCCCCCATTCTCCCCCCATAGGACATCACATGGTCCCCCCCATTCTCCCCCCATAGGACATCATATGGTCCCCCCCATTCTCCCCCCATAGGACATCATATGGTCCCCCCATTCTCCCCCCATAGGACATCATATGGTCCCCCCATTCTCCCCCCATAGGACATCATATGGTCCCCCCCATTCTCCCCCCATAGGACATCATATGGTCCCCCCCATTCTCCCCCCATAGGACATCATATGGTCCCCCCCATAGGACATCATATGGTCCCCCCATTCTCCCCCCATAGGACATCATATGGTCCCCCCATAGGACATCATATGGTCCCCCCATTCTCCCCCCATAGGACATCATATGGTCCCCCCATTCTCCCCCCATAGGACATCATATGGTCCCCCCATAGGACATCATATGGTCCCCCCATTCTCCCCCCATAGGACATCATATGGTCCCCCCATTCTCCCCCCATAGGACATCATATGGTCCCCCCATTCTCCCCCCATAGGACATCATATGGTCCCCCCATTCTCCCCCCATAGGACATCATATGGTCCCCCCATAGGACATCATATGGTCCTTTCAATGTGACCAAGTCCCCGGTGCCGACACGTCTGACTTTTCCCACCCACAGGACACCATGGTGTCTGCGCCCCCTGCTGGGATCAATCTCCCCCCCCCTTCCGGGGACACCGTGCTGTCTGCACCCCCTGCTGGGATCATCCATCTGATAGGATTAGCCTTACCATTTATGAACAATGTCTCCTATAATGTCTCCATGGATGTCTCTCCTATAATGTCTCCATGGATGTCTCTCCTATAATGTCTCCATGGATGTCTCCTATAATGTCTCCATGGATGTCTCTCCTATAATGTCTCCATGGATGTCTCTCCTATAATGTCTCCATGGATGTCTCTCCTATAATGTCTCCATGGATGTCTCCTATAATGTCTCCATGGATGTCTCTCCTATAATGTCTCCATGGATGTCTCCTATAATGTCTCCATGGATGTCTCTCCTATAATGTCTCCATGGATGTCTCCTATAATGTCTCCATGGATGTCTCCTATAATGTCTCCATGGATGTCTCCTATATAATGTCTCCATGGAAGTCTCTGATATAATGTCTCCATGGATGTCTCTCCTATAATGTCTCCATGGATGTCTCTCCTATAATGTCTCCATGGATGTCTCTCCTATAATGTCTCCATGGATGTCTCCTATAATGTCTCCATGGATGTCTCCTATATAATGTCTCCATGGATGTCTCCTATATAATGTCTCCATGGATGTCTCTCCTATAATGTCTCCATGGATGTCTCTCCTATAATGTCTCCATGGATGTCTCTCCTATAATGTCTCCATGGATGTCTCTGATATAATGTCTCCATGGATGTCTCTCCTATAATGTCTCCATGGATGTCTCCTATAATGTCTCCATGGATGTCTCTCCTATAATGTCTCCATGGATGTCTCTCCTATAATGTCTCCATGGATGTCTCTCCTATAATGTCTCCATGGATGTCTCCTATAATGTCTCCATGGATGTCTCTCCTATAATGTCTCCATGGATGTCTCCTATAATGTCTCCATGGATGTCTCTCCTATAATGTCTCCATGGATGTCTCCTATAATGTCTCCATGGATGTCTCCTATAATGTCTCCATGGATGTCTCCTATATAATGTCTCCATGGAAGTCTCTGATATAATGTCTCCATGGATGTCTCTCCTATAATGTCTCCATGGATGTCTCTCCTATAATGTCTCCATGGATGTCTCTCCTATAATGTCTCCATGGATGTCTCCTATAATGTCTCCATGGATGTCTCCTATATAATGTCTCCATGGATGTCTCCTATATAATGTCTCCATGGATGTCTCTCCTATAATGTCTCCATGGATGTCTCTCCTATAATGTCTCCATGGATGTCTCTCCTATAATGTCTCCATGGATGTCTCTGATATAATGTCTCCATGGATGTCTCTCCTATAATGTCTCCATGGATGTCTCTCCTATAATGTCTCCATGGATGTCTCTCCTATAATGCCTCCATGGATGTCTCTCCTATAATGTCTCCATGGATGTCTCTCCTATAATGTCTCCATGGATGTCTCTCCTATAATGTCTCCATGGATGTCTCTGATATAATGTCTCCATGGATGTCTCTGGTATAATGTCTCCATGGATGTCTCTCCTATAATGTCTCCACGGATGTCTCTGGTATAATGTCTCCATGGATGTCTCTCCTATAATGTCTCCACGGATGTCTCTGGTATAATGTCTCCATGGATGTCTCTCCTATAATGTCTCCATGGATGTCTCTCCTATAATGTCTCCACGGATGTCTCTGATATAATGTCTCCACGGATGTCTCTCCTATAATGTCTCCACGGATGTCTCTCCTATAATGTCTCCATGGATGTCTCTCCTATAATGTCTCCATGGATGTCTCCTATATAATGTCTCCATGGATGTCTCTGGTATAATGTCTCCATGGATGTCTCTCCTATAATGTCTCCACGGATGTCTCTGGTATAATGTCTCCATGGATGTCTCCTATATAATGTCTCCATGGATGTCTCTCCTATAATGTCTCCATGGATGTCTCTCCTATAATGTCTCCACGGATGTCTCTCCTATAATGTCTCCACGGATGTCTCTGATATAATGTCTCCACGGATGTCTCTGGTATAATGTCTCCATGGATGTCTCCTATATAATGTCTCCATGGATGTCTCTCCTATAATGTCTCCATGGATGTCTCTCCTATAATGTCTCCACGGATGTCTCTGGTATAATGTCTCCACGGATGTCTCTGATATAATGTCTCCACGGATGTCTCTGGTATAATGTCTCCATGGATGTCTCTCCTATAATGTCTCCATGGATGTCTCTGATATAATGTCTCCATGGATGTCTCTCCTATAATGTCTCCATGGATGTCTCTCCTATAATGTCTCCATGGATGTCTCTCCTATAATGTCTCCATGGATGTCTCTGATATAATGTCTCCATGGATGTCTCTCCTATAATGTCTCCATGGATGTCTCTCCTATAATGTCTCCATGGATGTCTCTCCTATAATGTCTCCATGGATGTCTCTCCTATAATGTCTCCATGGATGTCTCTGATATAATGTCTCCATGGATGTCTCTCATATAATGTCTCCATGGATGTCTCCTATAATGTCTCCATGGATGTCTCTGATATAATGTCTCCATGGATGTCTCTCCTATAATGTCTCCATGGATGTCTCTCCTATAATGTCTCCATGGATGTCTCTCCTATAATGTCTCCATGGATGTCTCTGATATAATGTCTCCATGGATGTCTCTGGTATAATGTCTCCATGGATGTCTCTCCTATAATGTCTCCATGGATGTCTCCTATAATGTCTCCATGGATGTCTCTGATATAATGTCTCCATGGATGTCTCTCCTATAATGTCTCCACGGATGTCTCTCCTATAATGTCTCCATGGATGTCTCTGATATAATGTCTCCATGGATGTCTCTCCTATAATGTCTCCATGGATGTCTCTGGTATAATGTCTCCATGGATGTCTCTCCTATAATGTCTCCATGGAATGTCTCCTATAATGTCTCCATGGATGTCTCTGATATAATGTCTCCATGGATGTCTCTGATATAATGTCTCCATGGATGTCTCTGATATAATGTCTCCATGGATGTCTCTCCTATAATGTCTCCATGGATGTCTCTCCTATAATGTCTCCATGGATGTTTCTGGTATAATGTCTCCATGGATGTCTCTCCTATAATGTCTCCATGGATGTCTCTCGTATAATGTCTCCATGGATGTCTCTCCTATAATGTCTCCATGGATGTCTCTCGTATAATGTCTCCATGGATGTCTCTCCTATAATGTCTCCATGGATGTCTCTCGTATAATGTCTCCATGGATGTCTCTCCTATAATGTCTCCATGGATGTCTCTCGTATAATGTCTCCATGGATGTCTCTCCTATAATGTCTCCATGGATGTCTCTGATATAATGTCTCCATGGATGTCTCTGGTATAATGTCTCCATGGATGTCTCTCCTATAATGTCTCCATGGATGTCTCCTATAATGTCTCCACGGATGTCTCTGATATAATGTCTCCACGGATGTCTCTGGTATAATGTCTCCATGGATGTCTCTCCTATAATGTCTCCATGGATGTCTCCTATAATGTCTCCATGGATGTCTCTCCTATAATGTCTCCATGGATGTCTCTGATATAATGTCTCCATGGATGTCTCTGATATAATGTCTCCATGGAATGTCTCCTATAATGTCTCCATGGATGTCTCTGATATAATGTCTCCATGGATGTCTCTGATATAATGTCTCCATGGATGTCTCTCCTATAATGTCTCCATGGATGTCTCTGATATAATGTCTCCATGGATGTCTCTCCTATAATGTCTCCACGGATGTCTCTCCTATAATGTCTCCATGGATGTCTCCTATAATGTCTCCATGGATGTCTCTGATATAATGTCTCCATGGATGTCTCTCCTATAATGTCTCCATGGATGTCTCTTCTATAATGTCTCCATGGATGTCTCCTATAATGTCTCCATGGATGTCTCTGATATAATGTCTCCATGGATGTCTCTCCTATAATGTCTCCATGGATGTCTCTGATATAATGTCTCCATGGATGTCTCCTATAATGTCTCCATGGATGTCTCTGATATAATGTCTCCATGGATGTCTCTCCTATAATGTCTCCATGGATGTCTCTGGTATAATGTCTCCATGGATGTCTCTCCTATAATGTCTCCATGGATGTCTCTGATATAATGTCTCCATGGATGTCTCTCCTATAATGTCTCCATGGATGTCTCTCCTATAATGTCTCCATGGATGTCTCTGATATAATGTCTCCATGGATGTCTCCTATAATGTCTCCATGGATGTCTCTGATATAATGTCTCCATGGATGTCTCTCCTATAATGTCTCCATGGATGTCTCTCCTATAATGTCTCCATGGATGTCTCTCCTATAATGTCTCCATGGATGTCTCTCCTATAATGTCTCCATGGATGTCTCTCCTATAATGTCTCCATGGATGTCTCTGGTATAATGTCTCCATGGATGTCTCTCCTATAATGTCTCCATGGATGTCTCTGGTATAATGTCTCCATGGATGTCTCTGGTATAATGTCTCCATGGATGTCTCTGGTATAATGTCTCCATGGATGTCTCTGATATAATGTCTCCATGGATGTCTCTGATATAATGTCTCCATGGATGTCTCTGATATAATGTCTCCATGGATGTCTCGTGTATAATGTCTCCATGGATGTCTCGTGTATAATGTCTCCATGGATGTCTCCTATAATGTCTCCATGGATGTCTCTGGTATAATGTCTCCATGGATGTCTCTGATATATTGTCTCCATGGATGTCTCTGGTATAATGTCTCCATGGATGTCTCTCCTATAATGTCTCCATGGATGTCTCTCCTATAATGTCTCCATGGATGTCTCTGGTATAATGTCTCCATGGATATCTCTCCTATAATGTCTCCATGGATGTCTCTCCTATAATGTCTCCATGGATGTCTCTGGTATAATGTCTCCATGGATGTCTCGTGTATAATGTCTCCATGGATGTCTCGTGTATAATGTCTCCATGGATGTCTCCTATAATGTCTCCATGGATGTCTCTGGTATAATGTCTCCATGGATGTCTCTGATATAATGTCTCCATGGATATCTCTCCTATAATGTCTCCATGGATGTCTCGTGTATAATGTCTCCATGGATGTCTCTCCTATAATGTCTCCATGGATGTCTCGTGTATAATGTCTCCATGGATGTCTCTCCTATAATGTCTCCATGGATGTCTCTGGTATAATGTCTCCATGGATGTCTCGTGTATAATGTCTCCATGGATGTCTCTCCTATAATGTCTCCATGGATGTCTCTGGTATAATGTCTCCATGGATGTCTCTGATATAATGTCTCCATGGATGTCTCTGGTATAATGTCTCCATGGATGTCTCTGGTATAATGTCTCCATGGATGTCTCGTGTATAATGTCTCCATGGATGTCTCGTGTATAATGGGGGTCTTCCAATATACCAAAGAAGCGTATTTGTGGCGTGAGGAGGATGGGGCGCTGTAGAATGGTTGCTGGAGATGGACCAGCTGTCCCCAATAGTCAGACATATTGGGGTGAAGAATATCGGCCTTGGTTGGGTAGTCCGAGGTCTAATCGGAGAGACATTGGGGGAGGGGATGGGTCCAATGTCACGTCATCATGTGTGAGGAACGTCAACAATCAGAATTGGTTATTTCAGGGTTGGTGAAGATATCTCCGTCTTTTATAAATATCCTCCACAGATACCGGACCCCCTTATACGGCCGGAGGAGCGACAGCTGAGAGTGACGGTCTGACATGTGACCTGACCTGTGACCCCCGCCATGTGCTGAGCTATTCCTGACACCCCATCACCCAATAAAGCGTCAGACTTCCTGTGATTGGCTGCTCGGGAGGAGCTGGGTGTCAATCACTGAGATATAATAGATTATTGAGGGGGGTATAGAAAGTCCACAGACAGTACCAAGAATTCCTCCGACAATATGGCGATGACCGCGCTATTCTGTGATGGGGATCAGCTTGGCTCGGATTGGAGGAGTTCAGTAAACGAGTCCAAGAATCTGTAAATGACGAACTTTCAGGAGGAACTTCTAATGGAATAATTGTCCCCATATTCCAGGAACATGGAGGCCAGCCCTGTCCTCACAGCTCACTTTGTGCCGCCATCTTGGAATGTGCAGACAGATCACATTGAAGTGAATGGGGTTAATGTTGGAAACTGGCACCATCCCGCACAGCGACTCCACAGCGCCACCCTCTGACCACCTGCGAACCTTGCTGCCTGTTACACCACACCTCTGTCCCGGGATCTGTCCTTCACACACCTCTGTCCCGGGATCTGTCCTTCACACACCTCTGTCCCGGGATCTGTCCTTCACACACCTCTGTCCCGGGATCTGTCCTTCACACACCTCTGTCCCGGGATTCGTCCTTCACACACCTCTGTCCCGGGATCTGTCCTTCACACACCTCTGTCCCGGGATCTGTCCTTCACACACCTCTGTCCCGGGATCTGTCCTTCACACACCTCTGTCCCGGGATCTGTCCTTCACACACCTCTGTCCCGGGATTCGTCCTTCACACACCTCTGCCCCGGGATCTGTCCTTCACACTCCTCTGTCCCGGGATCTGTCCTTCACACACCTCTGTCCCGGGATCTGTCCTTCACACACCTCTGTCCCGGGATCTGTCCTTCACACACCTCTGTCCCGGGATCTGTCCTTCACACACCTCTGCCCGGGATCTGTCCTTCACACACCTCTGTCCCGGGATCTGTCCTTCACACACCTCTGTCCCGGGATCTGTCCTTCACACACCTCTGTCCCGGGATCTGTCCTTCACACACCTCTGTCCCGGGATCTGTCCTTCACACACCTCTGTCCCGGGATCTGTCCTTCACACACCTCTGTCCCGGGATCTGTCCTTCACACACCTCTGTCCCGGGATCTGTCCTTCACACACCTCTGTCCCGGGATCTGTCCTTCACACACCTCTGTCCCGGGATCTGTCCTTCACACACCTCTGTCCCGGGATCTGTCCTTCACACACCTCTGTCCCGGGATCTGTCCTTCACACACCTCTGTCCCGGGATCTGTCCTTCACACACCTCTGTCCCGGGATCTGTCCTTCACACACCTCTGTCCCGGGATCTGTCCTTCACACTCCTCTGTCCCGGGATCTGTCCTTCACACACCTCTGTCCCGGGATCTGTCCTTCACACTCCTCTGTCCCGGGATCTGTCCTTCACACTCCTCTGTCCCGGGATCTGTCCTTCACACA
Source organism: Staurois parvus (assembly GCF_062004578.1). Lineage (NCBI taxonomy): Eukaryota > Metazoa > Chordata > Amphibia > Anura > Ranidae > Staurois > Staurois parvus. The sequence goes on from NW_028319844.1 coordinate 21,089, forward strand.
CCTCTGTCCTGGGATCTGTCCTTCACACACCTCTGTCCCGGGATCTGTCCTTCACACACCTCTGTCCCGGGATCTGTCCTTCACACTCCTCTGTCCCGGGATCTGTCCTTCACACACCTCTGTCCTGGGATCTGTCCTTCACACACCTCTGTCCCGGGATCTGTCCTTCACACACCTCTGTCCCGGGATCTGTCCTTCACACTCCTCTGTCCCGGGATCTGTCCTTCACACACCTCTGCCAGACAGCACAGCCAGGAGGTGACAACATAGGTACATGCATGACAGCCATCATAGACAATTCCCATTCATTTACATACAAGACACAGTTCATCTGTTCCTCCTCTGCTCCATCTCACTGCTGATCTCCTCCAGCTCTTTGCAGCCACTTCATGTCTACATACACTCTGGTGATGACTGCCGGGCAATTCTCAGGGCGGGTGTCACAGACAGTTCCAGAAATTAGAGGTGCACTGGAGTCAAAGGGTGTCATAGGATGCTCTGGGGTCACTGGGTGTCATAGGATGCTCTGGGGGTCACTGGGTGTCACAGGGTGATCTAGGGTACCATGGTGTCACTGGGTGTCACAGTGTGCTGTGGGGTCACAGGTCAGAGTCAGAAGGCCGGTGTGAAGGGCGCAGCTAGGACTGCAGCGGGTTCAGTTTAGGTGCAGTAAGGTCACTTTGTGATTGAAAACCGAGCCAATCAGAAAGGCCGATTCTTCACGGATGTGATGCTGGTGAGGAGAGGAGGACAGATTGACAACAATTTCCCTGATGGTGACAGCAGTCCAGACCATTTGTATCTACCGTCCCCAATAGCTCCACCTCACATACATGACTCCGCTTTCCCCGATTCCTCCACCTCACATACATGTCTCCGCCTTACCCGATTCCTTCACCTCACATACATGACTCCGCCTTCCCCCGATTCCTCCACCTCACATACATGACTTCGCCTTCCCCATTTCCTCCACCTCACATACATGACTCCGCCTTCCCTGATTCCTCCACCTCACATACACGACTCCGCCTTCCCCGATTCCTCCACCTCACATACATGAGTCCGCCTTCCCCGTTTCCTCCACCTCACATACATGAGTCCGCCTTCCCCGTTTCCTCCACCTCACATACATGACTCCGCCTTCCCCGATTCCTCCACCTCACATACATGACTCCGCCTTCCCCAATCCCATCACCTCACATACATGACTCCGCCTTCTCCGATTCCTCCACCTCACATACATGACTCCGCCTTCCCCGATTCCTCCACCTCACATACATGTCTCCGCCTTCCCTGATTCCTCCACCTCACATACATGACTCCGCCTTCAACAATCCCATCACCTCACATACATGACTCTGCCTTCCCCAATCCCATTACCTCACATACATGACTCCGCCTTCCCCGATTCCTCCACCTCACATACATGACTCCGCCTTCTCCGATTCCTCCACCTCACATACATGACTCCGCCTTCCCCAATTCCTCCGCCTCACATACATGACTCCGCCTTCCCCGATTCCTCCACCTCACATACATGACTCCGCCTTCTCCGATTCCTCCACCTCACATACATGACTCCGCCTTCCCCGATTCCTCCACCTCACATACATGTCTCCGCCTTCCCTGATTCCTCCACCTCACATACATGACTCCGCCTTCAACAATCCCATCACCTCACATACATGACTCTGCCTTCCCCAATCCCATTACCTCACATACATGACTCCGCCTTCCCCGATTCCTCCACCTCACATACATGACTCCGCCTTCTCCGATTCCTCCACCTCACATACATGACTCCGCCTTCCCCAATTCCTCCGCCTCACATACATGACTCCGCCTTCCCCGATTCCTCCACCTCACATACATGACTCCGCCTTCTCCGATTCCTCCACCTCACATACACGACTCTGCCTTCCCCGATTCCTCCACCTCACATACATGAGTCCGCCTTCCCCGTTTCCTCCACCTCACATACATGAGTCCGCCTTCCCCGTTTCCTCCACCTCACATACATGACTCTGCCTTCCCCGATTCCTCCACCTCACATACATGACTCCGCCTTCCCTGATTCCTCCACCTCACATACATGACTCCGCCTTCAACAATCCCATCACCTCACATACATGACTCCGCCTTCCCCAATCCCATTACCTCACATACATGACTCCGCCTTCCCCGATTCCTCCACCTCACATACATGACTCCGCCTTCTCCGATTCCTCCACCTCACATACATGACTCCGCCTTCCCCAATTCCTCCGCCTCACATACATGACTCCGCCTTCCCCGATTCCTCCACCTCACGTACATGACTCCGCCTTCTCCGATTCCTCCACCTCACATACATGACTCCGCCTTCTCCGATTCCTCCACCTCACATACACGACTCCGCCTTCCCCGATTCCTCCACCTCACATACATGAGTCCGCCTTCCCCGTTTGCTCCACCTCACATACATGAGTCCGCCTTCCCTGTTTCCTCCACCTCACATACATGACTCCGCCTTCCCCAATCCCATCACCTCACATACATGACTCCGCCTTCTCCGATTCCTCCACCTCACATACTTGACTCCGCCTTCCCCGATTCCTCCACCTCACATACATGTCTCCGCCTTCCCTGATTCCTCCACCTCACATACATGACTCCGCCTTCAACAATCCCATCACCTCACATACATGACTCTGCCTTCCCCAATCCCATTACCTCACATACATGACTCCGCCTTCCCCGATTCCTCCACCTCACATACATGACTCCGCCTTCTCCGATTCCTCCACCTCACATACATGACTCCGCCTTCCCCAATTCCTCCGCCTCACATACATGACTCCGCCTTCCCCTATTCCTCCACCTCACATACATGACTCCGCCTTCTCCGATTCCTCCACCTCACATACATGACTCCACCTTCCCCGATTCCTCCACCTCACATACATGTTTCCGCCTTCCCTGATTCCTCCACCTCACATACATGACTCCGCCTTCAACAATCCCATCACCTCACATACATGACTCTGCCTTCCCCAATCCCATTACCTCACATACATGACTCCGCCTTCCCCGATTCCTCCACCTCACATACATGACTCCGCCTTCTCCGATTCCTCCACCTCACATACATGACTCCGCCTTCCCCAATTCCTCCACCTCACATACATGACTCCGCCTTCCCCGATTCCTCCACCTCACATACATGACTCCGCCTTCCCCGATTCCTCCACCTCACATACATGACTCCGCCTTCCCCGATTCCGCCATCTCACATATATGACCCCGCCTTCCCGGATTCCTCCACCTCACATACACGACTTCGCCTTCCCCATTTCCTCCACCTCACATACATGACTCCGCCTTCCCCGATTCCTCCACCTCACATACATGACTCCAACTTCCCCAATCCCATCACCTCACATACATGACTCCGCCTTCCTCAATCCAATCACCTCACATACATGACTCCGCCTTCTCCGATCCTCCACCTCACATACATGACTCCGCCTTCCCCGATTCCTCCACCTCACATACATGTCTCCGCCTTCCCTGATTCCTCCACCTCACATACATGACTCCGCCTTCCCCGATTCCTCCACCTCACATACATGTCTCCGCCTTCCCTGATTCCTCCACCTCACATACATGACTCCGCCTTCAACAATCCCATCATCTCACATACACAATCGGGGAAGGCGGAGTCAGAACACAGACACCCCCCAATCCATCTCCCCCAGTACACAACACCCCCCCAATCCATCTCCCCCAGAACACAGACACCCCCCCAATCCATCTCCCCCAGTAAACAGACACCCCCCAATCCATCTCCCCCCATACACAGATACCCCCCTAATCCATCTCCCTCAGTACACACAGCCCCTCCAATCCTTCTCACCCAGTACAGACACCCCCTTCCCCAATCCATCTCCCCTAGTACAGAGGCACCCTCCCGATCCTTCTCTCCCAGTACACAGACACCCCCCCAATCCTTGTCTCCCAGTACACAGAGCCCCCCCAATCCCTCTCCCCCAGTACACAGACCCCCCCTATCCTTCTCCCCCCAGTACACAGACATCCCCTGATCCATCTCCCCTAGTGCACAGACACCCCCATGGTCCTTCTCCCCCAGCACACAGACACCCCCAACCCTTCTTCCCCATTACACGCACCCCCCATCCTTCTCCCCCCAGTACACAGACACCCCCCAATCCTTCTCTCCCAGTTCACAGACACCCCCCCCAGAACACAGACATCCCCTGATCTATTTCCCCCAGTACACAGGCCACCCATAGATCCTTCTCCCCCAGTACACACACATCCCTGATCCATCTCTCCCAGTACACAGACCCCGCCCCCCCAATCCTTCTCTCCCAGTACACAGAGCCCCCTCAATCCCTCTCCCCCAGTACACAGACCCCCCATCCTTCTCCCCCAGTACACAGACATCATCTGATCCTTCTCCCCCAGTACACAGACCCCTCCCCCGATCCTTCTCCCCCAGTACACAGGCATCCCCTGATCCATCTCCCCCAGTACAAAGACCACCCCCCGATCCTTCTCTTCCAGTACACAGACAGCACCGACACTTCTCCCCCAGCACACAGACACCCCCCCCGATCCTTCTCCCCCCAGTACACAGACATCATATGATCCTTCTCCCCCAGTACAGAGACACCCCCTCCGATCATTCTCCCCCCAGTACACAGACATCATCTGATCCTTCTCCCCCAGTACACAGACATCCCCCCGATCCATTTCCCCCAGTACACAGACTACCCCCCGATCCTTCTCCCCAGTACACAGATACCCCCCCTGATCCTTCTCCCCCAGTACACAGACATCATCTGATCCTTCTCCCCCAGTACAAAGACACCCCCTCCGATCATTCTCCCCCAGTACACAGACATCCCCTGATCCATCTCCCCCAGTACACAGACCACCCCCGACCCTTCTCCCCAGTACACAGACACCCCGCCGATCCTTCTCCCCCAGTACACAGACCATCCCCCCATCCTTCTCCCCCAGTACACAGACATCCCTCGATCCATCTCCCCCAGTACACAGACCCCCCCCCCGATCCTTCTCCCCCAGTACACAGACATCCCCCGATCTATCTCCCCCAGTACACTGACACCACCCTGATCCTTCTCTCCCAGTACACAGAGACCTCCCTGATCCTTCTCTTCCAGTACACAGGCACCCCCGATCCTTCTCCCCCAGTACACATACATCCCCCATCCTTCTCCCCCAGAGCACAGATACCCCCCAATCCTTCTCTCCCAGTTCACAGACACCCCTCCGATCCTTCTCCCCAGTATACAGATCCCCCCCGATCCTACTCTCCCTGTACACAGACATCGCCTGATTCTTCTCCCCCAGTACACAGACCCCCCTGATCCTTCTCCAGTAGTACACAGACATCGCCGGATCCCTCTCCCCAGTACACAGACCTCCTCCCGATCTATCTCCCCCAGTACACAGACCACCTCCCGATCCTTCTCCCCAGTACACAGACATCGCTCGATCCTTCTCCCCCAGTACACAGACCCCCCCGATCCTTCTCCCCCAGTACACAGACATCCCCCCGATCCATCTCCCCCAGTACACAGACACCCCCCGATCCTTCTCCCCCAGTACACAGACACCCCCCGATCCATCTCCCCCAGTACACAGACACCCCCCGATCCATCTCCCCCAGTACACAGACACCCCTCCGATCCTTCTCCCCAGTATACAGATCCCCCCTGATCCTACTCTCCCTGTACACAGACATCGCCTGATCCTTCTCCCCCAGTACACAGACCTCCTCCCGATAATTCTCCTCCAGTACACAGTCATCCCCGATCCATCTCCCCCAGTACACAGACATCATCTGATCCTTCTCCCCCAGTACACAGACACCCCCTTCGATCATTCTCCCCCAGTACACAGACATCCCCTGATCCATCTCCCCCAGTACACAGACCACCCCCCGAACCTTCTCCCCAGTACACAGACACCCCCGATCCTTCTCTCCCAGTTAACAGACCTCTCCGATCCTTCTCCCCCAGTACACAGACATACCCCGATCCATCTCCCCCAGTGCACAGACCACCTCCCCCATCCTTCTCCCCCAGTACACAGACATCTCTCGATCCATCTCCCCCAGTACACAGATACCTCCCCCCCATCCGTCTGCCCCAGTACACAGAAATCCCCTGATCCTTCTCCCCCAGTGCAGACATCCTCCCCCAACACACAGATCCCCCCAGATCCTTCCCCCAGTACACAGACATCCCTCGATCCATCTCCCCCAGTACACAGACCATCCCCCCATCCTTCTCCCCCAGTACACAGACATCCCTCGATCCATCTCCCCCAGTACACAGACACCCCCCCCTGATCCTTCTCCCCCAGTACACAGACATCCCCCGATCTATCTCCCCCAGTACACTGACACCCCCCTGATCCTTCTCTCCCAGTATACAGAGACCTCCCTGATCCTTCTCTTCCAGTACACAGGCACCCCCCGATCCTTCTCCCCCAGTACACATACATCCCCCATCCTTCTCCCCCAGAACACAGATACCCCCCAGTCCTTCTCTCCCAGTTCACAGACACCCCTCCAATCCTTCTGCCCCAGTATACAGATCCCCCCCGATCCTTCTCTCCCTGTACACAGACATCGCCTGATCCTTCTCCCCCAGTACACAGACCCCCCGATCCTTCTCTCCTAGTACACAGACATCGCCGGATCCCTCTCCCCCAGTACACAGACCTCCTCCCGATCCTTCTCCTCCAGTACACAGACCACCTCCCGATCCTTCTCCCCAGTACACAGACATCGCTCGATCCATCTCCTCCAGTACAAAGACACCCCCCCCTCCGATCCTTCTGCCCCAGTACACAGAAATCCCCCTATCCATCTCCCCAATACACAGTCCCCCCCCAGATCCTTCTCTCCAGTACACAGACATCCCTTGATCCATCTCCCCCAGTACACAGACACCCCCCATCCTTCTCCCCCAAAACACAGACACCCCCCTGATCCTTCTCCCCCAGTACACAGACATCCCCCCCGATCCTTCTTCCCCAGTACACAGACATCCCCCGATCCATGTCCCTCAGTACAGAGATATCCCCCTGATCCTTCTCTCCCAGTACACAGACACCCCTCGATCCTTCTCCCCCAGTACAGACACCCCCCATCCTTCTCCCCCAAAACACAGACACCCCCTGATCCTTCTCTCCCAGTACACAGACACCCCCCCCCGATCCTTCTTCCCCAGTACACAGACACCCCTCATCCTTCTCCCCCAGAACAAATCTTTCTCTCCCAGTAGACAGACCCACCTGATCCTTCTACCCCAGTACACAGACACTCCCCAATCCTTCTCCCCCAGTACACAGACACCCCCTAATCCTCCTTCCTCAGTACACAGACACCCCCCCATCATTCTCCCCCAGTACACAGACATCCCCCGATCCATCTCCCCCAGTACATAGCCCCCCTCCCATCCTTTTCCCCCCTCCCATCCTTTTCCCCCCAGTACACAGACATCCCTCGATCCATCTCCCATAGTGCACAGACCCCTTCACGATACTTCTGCCCCAGTACACAGAAATCCCTCGATCCATCTCCCCCAGTACACAGATATCCTCCCCCAGTAAACAGACCCCCCCCAGATTGTTCTCTCTCAGTACACAGACCTCCCGTCCCCCTATCCTTGTCGCCCAGTATACAGGTACCCCCTGATCCTTATCTCCTAATACACAGACATCCCCATGATCCTTCTCCCTCAGTACACAGACACCCCCCATCCTTCCCCCCCAGAACACAGACACCCCCCCCGATCCCAGTGTGCAGACACCCCCGATCCTTCTCCCCCAGTACACAGACACCCCCTGATCCTCCTTCCCAGTACACAGTAATCCCCCAGTCCTTCTCCCCCAATACACAGACATCCCGCGATCCTTCTCCCCCAGTACACAGACCCCCCCCCCATCCATCTCCCCCAGCTCATAGACCACCACCCCCCAGTCTTTCTGCCCAAGTACACAGAAAGCCCCAGATCCATCTCACCCAGTACATAGACATCCTCCCCCCAATACACAGACCACCTCAGATCCTTCTCTACCAGTACACAGACACCCCCGATCCTTCTACCCCAGTACACAGATACCCTCTGTCCCCCAATCCTTGTCTTCCAGTACACAGACACTCCCTGATCCTTCTCCATAGTACACACACATCCTTCCCCCAATACACAGACCTCCCCCAGATCCTTCTCCCCCAGTACACATACATCCCCCGATCCTTCTCCCCCAGTACACAGACACTCCCTGATCCTTCTCCCTAGTACACACACATCCTTCCCCCAATACACAGACCTCCCCCAGATCCTTCTCCCCCAGTATATATACATCCCCCGATCCTTCTCCCCCAGTACACAGACATCCCCCGCCGATCCTTCTCCCCCAGTACACAGACACCCCCCAATCCTTCTCCCTCAGTACACAGACACCCCCAGATCCTTCTCCCCAGTACACAGACACCCCCTGATTCTTCTCCCCCAGTACACAGACATCCCCCCGATCCTTCTCTCCCAGTACACTCACCCCAGCCCCGATCCTTCTCTTCCAGTACACAGAACCTCCTGATCCTTCTCCCCCAGCACACAGACACCACCCGATCCTTCTCCCCCAGTGCACAGACACCCCCCTGATCCTTCCCTCCCAGTACACAGACATTCCCCGGATCCTTCTCCCCCAGTACACAGACACCCCCCCCGATCCTTCTCCCCCAGTACACAGACAACCCCTGATTGATCTCCCCCAGTAAACAGACATCCCCCCGATCCTTCTCTCCCAGTACACTCACCCCAGCCCTGATCCTTCTCTCCCAGTACACAGAACCTCCTGATCCTTCTCCCCCAGCACACAGACACCCCCCGATCCTTCTCCCCCAGTACACAGACACCCCCTAATTTTTCTCCCCCAGTACACAGATATCCCCTTGATCCTTCTCCCCCAGTACACAGACACCCCAGCCCTGATCCTTCTCACCCAGTGCACAGACACCCCCCTGATCCTTCTCTCCCAGTACACAGACATCCCCCCGATCCTTCTCCCCCAGTACACAGACATCCCCAGATCCTTCTCCCTCAGTACACAGGCACCCCCTCGATCCTTCTCCCCCAGTACACAGACACCCCCTAATCCTCCTTCCTCAGTACACAGATACCCCCCCATCATTCCCCCCCAGTACACAGACATCCCCCGATCCATCTCCCCCAGTACATAGCCCCCCTCCCATCCTTTTCCTCCAGTACACAGACATCCCTCAATCCATCTCCCATAGTGCACAGACCCCTTCACGATACTTCTGCCCCAGTACACAGAAATCCCTCGATCCATCTCCCCCAGTACACAGATATCCTCCCCCAGTAAACAGACCCCCCCCAGATCGTTCTCTCCCAGTACACAGACCCCCCGTCCCCCTATCCTTGTCGCCCAGTATACAGGTACCCCCTGATCCTTCTCTCCTAATACACAGACATCCCCATGATCCTTCTCCCTCAGTACACAGACACCCCCCATCCTTCCCCCCCAGAACACAGACACCCCCCCCCCCGATCCCAGTGTGCAGACACCCCCGATCCTTCTCCCCCAGTACACAGACACCCCCTGATCCTCCTTCCCAGTAAACAGTAATCCCCCAGTCCTTCTCCCCCAGTACACAGACATCCCGCGATCCTTCTCCCCCAGTACACAGACCCCCCCCATCCATCTCCCCCAGCTCATAGACCACCACCCCCCGGTCTTTCAGCCCAAGTACACAGAAAGCCCCCGATCCATCTCACCCAGTACATAGGCATCCTCCCCCCAATACACAGACCACCTCAGATCCTTCTCTACCAGTACACAGACACCCCCGATCCTTCTACCCCAGTACACAGATACCCTCTGTCCCCCAATCCTTGTCTTCCAGTACACAGACACTCCCTGATCCTTCTCCCTAGTACACACACATCCTTCCCCCAATACACAGACATCCCCCCCGATCCTTCTCCCCCAGTACACAGACACCCCCCAATCCTTCTCCCTCAGTACACAGACACCCCCAGATCCTTCTCCCCCAGTACACAGACATCCCCCCGATCCTTCTCTCCCAGTACACTCACCCCAGCCCTGATCCTTCTCTCCCAGTACACAGAACCTCCTGATCCTTCTCCCCCAGCACACAGACACCCCCGATCCTTCTCCCCCAGTACACAGACACCCCCTGATTTTTCTCCCCCAGTACACAGATATCCCCCTGATCCTTCTCCCCCAGTACACAGACACCGCCCTGATCCTTCTCTCCCAGTACACAGAACCTCCTGATCCTTCTCCCCCAGTACACCGACACCCCCTGATTCTTCTCCCCCAGTACACAGACATCCCCCCCGATCCTTCTCCCTCCAGTACACAGACATCCCCCCGATCCTTCTCCCCCAGTACACAGACATCCCCCGATCCTTCTCTCCCAGTACACAGACACCCCCTGATCCTTCTCTCCCAGTACACAGAACCTCCTGATCCTTCTCCCCCAGCACACATACACCCCCCGATCCTTCTCTCCCAGTACAGACACCCCCCGATCCTTCTCTCCCAGTACAGACACCCCCTGATCCTTCTCTCCCAGTACACAGAACCTCCTGATCCTTCTCCCCCAGTACACCGACACCCCCTGATCCTTCTCCCCCAGTACACAGACATCCCCCCCGATCCTTCTCCCTCCAGTACACAGACATCCCCCCGATCCTTCTCCCCCAGTACACAGACATCCCCCGATCCTTCTCTCCCAGTACACAGACACCCCCTGATCCTTCTCTCCCAGTACACAGAACCTCCTGATCCTTCTCCCCCAGCACACATACACCCCCCGATCCTTCTCTCCCAGTACAGACACCCCCCGATCCTTCTCTCCCAGTACAGACACCCCCTGATCCTTCTCTCCCAGTACACAGATGCCCCCTGATCCTTCTCTCCCAGTACAGACACCCCCCTGATCCTTCTCTCCCAGTACAGACACCCCCTGATCCTTCTCTCCCAGTACAGACACCCCCTGATCCTTCTCTCCCAGTACAGACACCACCTGATCCTTCTTTCCCAGTACAGACACCCCCTGATCCTTCTTTCCCAGTACAGACAGCACCTGATCCTTCTTTCCCAGTACACAGATGTCCCCCGATCCTTCTCTCCCAGTACATAGATGCCCCCCCGATCCTTCTCTCCCAGTACACAGACATCCCCCCCATCTTTCTCCCCCAGTACAGACACAACTGAATATTATTTGTCATCCAGATTGGTGTCACCTCACATAACTCATCTTTTTAGACATCCACCATCTTTCATTCTGTCATATTCTGTGTAGACAGCCGAGTGTCTATTGGGATAATCTTTTCTTTACTATAAAATATCTGACCGAGGAGACGATAAAGGAGGCATTACATGGGGGAGGGGATATGAGACAAGAACCATTTCTGGTACTGAACAAGTCAGTTTATAATATGAAATACTGCACAGACAACGTCCAAGAGTCCAAGTCCAATCATAATGTAACGAGGCAGCCAATCACATAATCTGCTGTTCACCCGGCCGGACGTTTATCAGACGTACATGATGTAGATTGACACCACCCCTAAATAAAGGAACTTTCACAGCAGATAATTCCATCCAATCACAGAGCAGGAAATAATCTCAGTCCATCTTCTGGATCCATCAGGCCATGGTGGACAATCCAGAACCGATTTCCATCTTCATGCCTCAAATTTCTGGTAAATGGATTCAACATAGAGAAGAACTTTCTGCCAATCGGGACCCTGCGTCTGGAGCATGTGATCTACGGTCTGCCGGAAAGAAGGAGTAGACTGCAGATTAGAAGGGGTGGGGGAGGTCGCTGCTGTGTGCGGGGAAGGTGGTGGTCGGGGGTAATAAAAGGAAGACTTACCAAGAGAGGGGTGATTCCAACACTCTCCGCTACCTGGAACGCCAACTGGAGATTCTTCCTCTGAGGAAAAGGAGGAGGTTGTGAAGTGGAGGCCAACAGAGGGGAGGTTCACAAGAGGCCAGAGAAAAAGTGCAGCTGCTGACTACCCCCAAAACCAATTTCTGCTTATCCTTCTAGAAGCAACTGGATTGGTTGTTATGGGCAACGGCCCCACCTGTTCTCCAGCTTTCGAAATTCAGAGATGTGAAATTTATTTATGAGGGCAATAGGGAGGGTCTTACCTTCTCCAGAGGGCGCAGCTGGTTATAGGGGATCCTCTGCGGGAGGTAGGAGTGCAGGAGTGCGCACAGAGCCATGCCATCTACCCAGGAGGTGCTGAAGTTTGTAATGACCACATGCTGCAAAAAGTAGATGTGGTCAGCCTGTGTGATAAGACCTTGAAAAGCCATCACATCTGCATCTCCCCCACCTTGTGCAGATTATCCCAAGGCCACTGCAAAGAATCCCACCCTGCCTCAAGGTAATGATCTCACGCCTTGCAAAGAACATATTTCATAGCTTCTTGCCTACCTTATAGCCACAGGTACGGTCTTGTGCCCAGCGCAGGAAGACCCCTCTCTTGGAGCCACCATATCGGCGCAGGAAGGACCCAGAATCTTCAGTCAGATTCTCACTGCAGGAAGAAGATGAAGAAATGGATAAGAGGTCCCTTGGGATAATTACTGGTTGGTGGTATGAGACGTGAAGGACGTACGTGGCTTTAGATTGGTTCAGCAATGTCTCTAGACTTCCTCTGCGCTCCTTGCGGGCCGACGCTGCATCTGACAGAGGAAGGGCAGACATAAATGTACAATGGTATCTCTACAGAGGGAAAAGGAACTGCAGGACTGGCCCCAGAAATACCACAAACAAGCATAGGATCAGCAGGCCAGGGATGGATACAAGGAAAAGGACTACTACACCCAGCCTACACCGAGCCACACTCACCCATACCTGAGTCCGGGGAGGAGGAACCCCTGGGGGGGACACTCATGAGGCTGCTGGACTTCACAATTGGGTCCTGCAAAGGAGGAAGACATAAGAATTAATATGGCAGGAGGGAAGGAAGGTGGGTGATGGGGGTAGGGAGGGAAAGAAGGTGAGTAATGGAGTTAGGGAAGAAAGGTAGGTGATGGGGGTAGGGAGGGAAAGAAGGTGGGTAATGGAGTTAGGGAAGAAAGGTAGGTGATGGGGGTAGGGAGGGAAGGAAGGTGGGAGATGGAGGTAGGGAGGGAAGATAAGTTATGGGTTTAAGGACAGAAGGAAGATGAGTTATGGGGGTAGGGAGGGAAGGAAGGTGGGTGATAGGGGTTTGGAAGGAAGGAAGGTGGGTGAAGGAGGTAGAGAAGGAAGGAAGGTAAGTGATGTGGGTAGGGAGGGAAGTAAGGTATGTTATGAAGGTAACAAGGGAAGGAAGGCTGGAGATGGACTGAGGATTAGGAAGTAAGGTAGGGTACGTTGGTAGGGAGGGAAGTAAGGAAGGCAGGGGATATATCCGGGGTTAGGAAAGAAGGTAGGTTATGAAGGTATGGAGGGAAGGATGGCTCCAGATGGACTGAGGATTGGGAAGTATGGTAGGGTATGTTGGTAGGGAGGGAAGTAAGGAAGGCAGGGGATATATCCGGGGTTAGGAATGAAGGTAGGTTATGAAGGTAGGGAGGGAAGGATGGCTGGAGATGGACTGAGGATTGGGAAGTATGGTAGGGTATGTTGGTAGGGAGGGAAGTAAGGAAGGCAGGGGATATATCCGGGGTTAGGAATGAAGGTAGGTTATGAAGGTAGGGAGGGAAGGATGGCTGGAGATGGACTGAGGATTGGGAAGTAAGGTAGGGTACATTGGTAGGGAGGAAAGAAAGGTGGGTGATAGGGGTTTGGAAGGAAGGAAGGTGGGTGAAGGAGGCAGGGAGGGAAGGAAGGTAAGTGATGTGGGTAGGGAGGGAAGGAAGGTAGGTTATGGGGGTAGGGAGGGAAGGAAGGTTGGTGATAGGGGTTTGGAAGGAAGGAAGGCTGGAGATGGACTGAAGAGTAGGAAGTACAGTAGGGTACGTTGGTAGGGAGGGAAGGAAGTTAGGTTATGAGGGTTTGGAAGGAAGGAAGGTGGGTGAAGGAGGCAGGGAGGGAAGGAAGGTAAGTGATGTGGGTAGAGAGGCAAGGAAGGAAGGCAGGGGATATATCTGGGGTTAGGAATGAAGGTAGGTTATGAAGGTAGGGAGGGAAGGAAGGCTGGAGATGGACTGAGGATTGGGAAGTAAGGTAGGGTACGTTGGTAGGGAGGGAAGGAAGGCTGGAGATGGACTGAGGAGTAGGAAGTACAGTAGGGTACGTTGGTAGGGAGGGAAGGAAGGAAGGCAGGGGATATATCGGGGGTTAGGAAGGAAGGTAGGTTATGGAGGTAGGGAGGGAAGCATGGTAGATTATGGGGGTAGGGGGGGAAGGAAGATGGTGGGGGGTGATGGAGAAAACAAATGTGGGGATGAAAGACAGTGAAGTGAGGAAGTAGTGACTCATACATTGACCCTTAGTGAGGAGAGGATGACACCCCGAGGGAGGCTGCGGTATCCTTGGACAGTGCCATTCACAGGGGAGGTCTCTACCCAGTCTACGGTGTCTGACCTGTAATATAATAAATTGAGCACTCAGTAATTTATCTCTATCTGCTTCTTCATACATAATTTACATCATCCTCTGTGTCCATCCTCTGACCAGATCACACAACTCTCTCCATACTGTCCAATCTCTCATCAGGCCACATATCTTTACTGCTCAATGCCAATCCAATCCCATCTGAACCTCCAATTACAGAACCCCATCTATCATATTTCTCCCCACTCACCCCTTTGTTCGTAACCTCTTGCTCTCTTTCTCACTCCTCTCCAGCTTCTCCTGGGCTTCCTCCCGAAATCTCTCTGCTACAGCTACAGCAGTGCGGAGGTCAGACTGGAGTAGGTTCAGATCCTGCACCTCACCCTGTGGAAGAAAAAGAAATAGATGTCAACAATGTCAGGATGTTGCCATTTTAATTTCTGCACCATCCAAGGAAAGCAGAACATCTGATACAACAGAGAGCGCCATCCAAGGAGAGCAGAACATCTGATACAACAGTGAGTGCCATCCAAGGAGAGGAGATCATCTGACACAACAGAGAGCGCCATCCAAGGAGAGCAGATCATCTGATACAACAGAGAGCGCCATCCAAGGAGAGGAGATCATCTGACACAACAGAGAGCGCCATCCAAGGAGAGCAGATCATCTGATACAACAGAGAGCGCCATCCAAGGAGAGCAGAACATCTGATACAACAGTGAGTGCCATCCAAGGAGAGGAGATCATCTGATACAACAGAGAGCGCCATCCAAGGAGAGCAGATCATCTGACACAACAGAGAGCGCCATCCAAGGAGAGCAGAACATCTGATACAACAGTGAGCGCCATCCAAGGAGAGCAGAACATCTGATACAACAGAGAGCGCCATCCAAGGAGAGCAGAACATCTGATACAACAGAGAGCGCCATCCAAGGAGAGGAGATAATCTGATACAACAGAGAGCGCCATCCAAGGAGAGGAGATAATCTGATACAACAGAGAGCGCCATCCAAGGAGAGCAGAACATCTGATACAACAGTGAGCGCCATCCAAGGAGAGGAGATCATCTGATACAACAGTGAGCGCCATCCAAGGAGAGCAGAACATCTGATACAACAGAGAGCGCCATCCAAGGAGAGGAGATCATCTGATACAACAGTGAGCGCCATCCAAGGAGAGCAGAACATCTGATACAACAGTGAGCGCCATCCAAGGAGAGCAGAACATCTGATACAACAGAGAGCGCCATCCAAGGAGAGCAGAACATCTGATACAACAGTGAGCGCCATCCAACGAGAGTAGAACATCTGAAACAACAGAGAGCGCCATCCAAGGAGAGCAGAACATCTGACACAACAGTGAGCGCCATCCAAGGAGAGGAGATCATCTGATACAACAGAGAGCGCCATCCAAGGAGAGGAGATCATCTGACACAACAGTGAGCGCCATCCAAGGAGAGCAGAACATCTGATACAACATTGAGCGCCATCCAAGGAGAGCAGAACATCTGATACAACAGAGAGCGCCATCCAAGGAGAGCAGAACATCTGATACAACAGAGAGCGCCATCCAAGGAGAGCAGATCATCTGACACAACAGAGAGCGCCATCCAAGGAGAGCAGAACATCTGACACAACAGAGAGCGCCATCCAAGGAGAGCAGAACATCTGATACAACAGTGAGCGCCATCCAAGGAGAGCAGAACATCTGACACAACAGTGAGCGCCATCCAAGGAGAGCAGAACATCTGACACAACAGTGAGCGCCATCCAAAGAGAGCAGAACATCTGATACAACAGTGAGCGCCATCCAAGGAGAGCAGAACATCTGACACAACAGTGAGCGCCATCCAAGGAGAGCAGAACATCTGACACAACAGTGAGCGCCATCCAAGGAGAGCAGAACATCTGATACAACAGAGAGCGCCATCCAAGGAGAGCAGAACATCTGACACAACAGTGAGCGCCATCCAAGGAGAGGAGATCATCTGATACAACAGAGAGCGCCATCCAAGGAGAGGAGATCATCTGACACAACAGTGAGCGCCATCCAAGGAGAGCAGATCATCTGACACAACAGAGAGCGCCATCCAAGGAGAGCAGAACATCTGACACAACAGAGAGCGCCATCCAAGGAGAGCAGAACATCTGATACAACAGTGAGCGCCATCCAAGGAGAGCAGATCATCTGACACAACAGAGAGCGCCATCCAAGGAGAGCAGAACATCTGACACAACAGTGAGCGCCATCCAAGGAGAGCAGAACATCTGATACAACAGAGAGCGCCATCCAAGGAGAGCAGAACATCTGACACAACAGTGAGCGCCATCCAAGGAGAGCAGAACATCTGATACAACAGTGAGCGCCATCCAAGGAGAGCAGAACATCTGATACAACAGAGAGCGCCACCCAAGGAGAGCAGAACATCTGATACAACAGAGAGCGCCATCCAAGGAGAGCAGAACATCTGACACAACAGTGAGCGCCATCCAAGGAGAGCAGATCATCTGATACAACAGAGAGCGTCATCCAAGGAGAGGAGATCATCTGACACAACAGAGAGCGCCATCCAAGGAGAGCAGAACATCTGACACAACAGAGAGCGCCATCCAAGGAGAGGAGATCATCTGATACAACAGTGAGCGCCATCCAAGGAGAGGAGATCATCTGATACAACAGAGAGCGCCATCCAAGGAGAGCAGAACATCTGACACAACAGAGAGCGCCATCCAAGGAGAGGAGATCATCTGACACAACAGAGAGCGCCATCCAAGGAGAGGAGATCATCTGACACAACAGAGAGCGCCATCCAAGGAGAGGAGATCATCTGATACAACAGAGAGCGCCATCCAAGGAGAGCAGAACATCTGACACAACAGTGAGCGCCATCCAAGGAGAGCAGAACATCTGACACAACAGAGAGCGCCATCCAAGGACAGCAGAACATCTGATACAACAGAGAGCGCCATCCAAGGAGAGCAGATCATCTGACACAACAGAGAGCGCCATCCAAGGAGAGGAGATCATCTGATACAACAGTGAGCGCCATCCAAGGAGAGCAGAACATCTGACACAACAGTGAGCGCCATCCAAGGAGAGGAGATCATCTGATACAACAGTGAGCGCCATCCAAGGAGAGCAGAACATCTGACACAACAGAGAGCGCCATCCAAGGAGAGCAGAACATCTGATACAACATTGAGCGCCATCCAAGGAGAGCAGATCATCTGACACAACAGAGAGCGCCATCCAAGGAGAGCAGAACATCTGACACAACAGAGAGCGCCATCCAAGGAGAGCAGAACATCTGATACAACAGAGAGCGCCATCCAAGGAGAGCAGAACATCTGACACAACAGAGAGCGCCATCCAAGGAGAGCAGAACATCTGACACAACAGAGAGCGCCATCCAAGGAGAGCAGAACATCTGACACAACAGAGAGCGCCATCCAAGGAGAGCAGAACATCTGACACAACAGTGAGCGCCATCCAAGGAGAGGAGATCATCTGATACAACAGAGAGCGCCATCCAAGGAGAGGAGATCATCTGACACAACAGTGAGCGCCATCCAAGGAGAGCAGATCATCTGAGACAACAGTGAGCGCCATCCAAGGAGAGCAGAACATCTGATACAACAGTGAGCGCCATCCAAGGAGAGGAGATCATCTGATACAACAGTGAGCGCCATCCAAGGAGAGCAGATCATCTGACACAACAGTGAGCGCCATCCAAGGAGAGCAGAACATCTGATACAACAGAGAGCGCCATCCAAGGAGAGCAGAACATCTGACACAACAGTGAGCGCCATCCAAGGAGAGCAGAACATCTGATACAACAGTGAGCGCCATCCAAGGAGAGCAGAACATCTGATACAACAGAGAGCGCCATCCAAGGAGAGCAGAACATCTGACACAACAGTGAGCGCCATCCAAGGAGAGCAGATCATCTGATACAACAGAGAGCGTCATCCAAGGAGAGGAGATCATCTGACACAACAGAGAGCGCCATCCAAGGAGAGCAGAACATCTGACACAACAGAGAGCGCCATCCAAGGAGAGGAGATCATCTGATACAACAGTGAGCGCCATCCAAGGAGAGGAGATCATCTGATACAACAGAGAGCGCCATCCAAGGAGAGCAGAACATCTGACACAACAGAGAGCGCCATCCAAGGAGAGGAGATCATCTGACACAACAGAGAGCGCCATCCAAGGAGAGGAGATCATCTGACACAACAGAGAGCGCCATCCAAGGAGAGGAGATCATCTGATACAACAGAGAGCGCCATCCAAGGAGAGGAGATCATCTGACACAACAGTGAGCGCCATCCAAGGAGAGGAGATCATCTGATACAACAGAGAGCGCCATCCAAGGAGAGGAGATCATCTGACACAACAGTGAGCGCCATCCAAGGAGAGCAGAACATCTGACACAACAGAGAGCGCCATCCAAGGAGAGGAGATCATCTGATACAACAGAGAGCGCCATCCAAGGAGAGCAGAACATCTGACACAACAGTGAGCGCCATCCAAGGAGAGGAGATCATCTGATACAACAGAGAGCGCCATCCAAGGAGAGCAGAACATCTGACACAACAGTGAGCGCCATCCAAGGAGAGGAGATCATCTGATACAACAGTGAGCGCCATCCAAAGAGAGGAGATCATCTGACACAACAGTGAGCGCCATCCAAGGAGAGCAGAACATCTGATACAACAGAGAGCGCCATCCAAAGAGAGGAGATCATCTGACACAACAGTGAGCGCCATCCAAGGAGAGGAGAACATCTGACACAACAGTGAGCGCCATCCAAGGAGAGGAGATCATCTGATACAACAGAGAGCGCCATCCAAGGAGAGGAGATCATCTGACACAACAGAGAGCGCCATCCAAGGTGTAATGAGGTGTAATTTGGTGGTTAAGCAGTATAGTGAGATGGTGAAAAGGTATGGTAGTATAGGTGGTGTATTGTAGTATAAGGGGTCAGTATACTGGGTAGTATATAGTGGAGTGGTGTATTGTAGTACAGAGTAATAGTAAATTGTAGTATAGAGGGGTGGTGTATTATAGTACAGAGCAGGAGTATGTTGAAGTATAATGGGGTGGTATATTGTAGTATAGAGGGTCGGTATACTATAGTAGAGAGGGGTGGTGTATTGTAGCACAGATGGATGGTCTTTTGTAGTACAGTGGGGAGGTATATTGTACATGGCTCAAAAAAATTGCAGGCAGACTTTGTAATCCGAGTTGCATCAAATCGATGACACTCCTGGGATATTGATCTGGTCAGGGAAGTCGCAGAGGGGGGCGGTAATCAGTTTCAGCTGCTTTGGTGTCAATGAAATCACCAACAGGTGCACTAGATGGGCAACAATGAGACGACCCCCAAAACAGGAATGGTTTTACAGGTGGAGGCCACTGATATTTTTTCCCTCCTCATCTTTTCTGACTGTTTTTCACTCGTTTTGCATTTGGCTCGGGTCAGTGTCACTACTGGTAGCATGAGGCCAAACCTGGACCCTACAGAGGTTGTACAGGCAGTCCAACTCCTCCAGGATGGCACATCAATACGTTCCATTGCCAGAAGGTTGCTGTGTCTCCCAGCACAGGCTCAAGAGCACGGAGGAGATTCCAGGAGACAAGAGCATGGAGGAGATTCCAGGAGACAAGAGCATGGAGGAGATTCCAGGAGACAAGAGCACGGAGGAGATTCCAGGAGACAAGAGCATGGAGGAGATTCCAGGAGACAAGAGCACGGAGGAGATTCCAGGAGACAAGAGCACGGAGGAGATTCCAGGAGACAAGAGCATGGAGGAGATTCCAGGAGACAAGAGCACGGAGGAGATTCCAGGAGACGAGAGCATGGAGGAGATTCCAGGAGATGGAAGCATGGAGGAGATTCCAGGAGACGAGAGCATGGAGGAGATTCCAGGAGACGGGAGCATGGAGGAGATTCCAGGAGACAAGAGCATGGAGGAGATTCCAGGAGATGGGAGCATGGAGGAGATTCCAGGAGATGGAAGCATGGAGGAGATTCCAGGAGACAAGAGCACGGAGGAGATTCCAGGAGATGGAAGCATGGAGGAGGTTCCAGGAGACGAGAGCATGGAGGAGATTCCAGGAGACGGGAGCATGGAGGAGATTCCAGGAGACAAGAGCATGGAGGAGATTCCAGGAGATGGGAGCATGGAGGAGATTCCAGGAGACAGGCAGTTCCTCTAGGAGGGCTGGACAGGGACGTAGAAGGTCCTTAACCCATCAGCAGGACCGGTATCTGCTCCTTTGTGCAAAGAGGAACAGGATGAGCTCTGCCAGAGCCCTACAAAATGACCTCCAGCAGGCCACTGGTGTGAATGTCTCTGACCAAACAATCAGAAACAGACTTCATGAGGGTGGCCTGAGGGCCCGACATCCTCTAGTTGACCCTGTGCTCACTGCCCAGCACCATTGAGTTGAGTTGGCATTTGCCATTGAACCCCAGAATTGTCAGGTCCACCACTGGCACCCTGTGCTTCTCACAGATGAGAGCAGGTTCCCCCTGAGCACATGTGACAGACGTGAAAGGGTCTGGAGAAGCCGTGGAGAACGTTCTGCTGCCTGTTAGATGGTTCAGCATGACCGTTTTGGTGGTGGGTCAGTGATGGTCTGGGGGGCATCTCCATGGAGGGACACACAGACCTCTACAGGCTACACAATGGCCCTCTGACTGTTATTAGGTATCGGGATAAAATCCTTGGACCCATTGTCAGACCTTACGCTGGTGCAGTGGGTTCTGGGTTCCTCCTGGTGCAGGGGATCCTGGGTTCCTCCTGATGCAGTGGGTCCTGGATTCCTCCTGGTGCGGTGGGTCCTGGGTTCCTACTGGTGCGGTGGGTCCTGGGTTCCTCCTGGTGCGGTGGGTTCTGGGTTCCTCCTGATGCAGTGGGTCCTGGGTTCCTCCTGGTGCAGTGGGTCCTGGGTTCCTCCTGGTGCGGTGGGTCCTGGGTTCCTCCTGGTGCGGTGGGTCCTGGGTTCCTCCTGGTGCGGTGTGTCCTGGGTTCCTTCTGGTGCAGGGGGTCCTGGGTTCCTCCTGGTGCAGTGGGTCCCGGGTTCCTCCTGGTGCAGTGGGTTCTGGGTTCCTCCTGGTGCGGTGGGTCCTGGGTTCCTCCTGGTGCAGACAATGCCCGGTCTCATGTGGGGGGAGTATGCAGGCAGTTCCTGGAGGATGAAGGAATTGATACCATTGAATGGCCCCCACGCTCGCCTGACCTAAATCCAATAGAACCCCTCTGGGATGTCATGTTTTGTTCCATCCGACGCCACCAGGTTGCACCTCAGACTGTCCAGGAGCTCAGTGACACCCTGGTCCAGATCTGGGAGGAAATCCCCCAGGACACCATCCGTGGTCTCATTAGGACCCTCCCCCGACGTTGTCAGGGATGCATACAAGCACGTGGGGGCCACACAGACTACTGAGGGCCATTCTGAGTTGCTGCAATGACATTTCACCAACATGGACTCGCCTGCTGCATCATTTCTTCACTTTGATTTTCGGGGTGTCTGTGAATTCAGTCCTCTGTAGGTCCATCATTTCCATCCAATGATGGGGCGTCCTTACGTTCCTCACCCATCCCCCGTCCATGTCAGTATAGAGATCCAGCAGGAGATCCCTCCCCATTGGGATCTGATGGGTTCTCAGAGTCTTCCTCTCATTGGTGGAGCCGTGTATTATAGAAGGTGAGTATACTTGAAGTATAGTGGGGTGGTGTATTGTAGTATGGGGGTGGTGTATTGTAGTCCATGGGGTGGTGCATTTTAGTACAGGGGATGTTGCATTGTAGTATGTAGATGGTGTACTGTAGTACATTGGGAGGAGCATTGTAGTATGAGGGTGGTGTATTGTAGTATGAGGGTGGTGTATTGTAGTATGGGGGTGGTACGTTGTAATACAGTGGGATGGTGTATTGTAGTACACGTCTCACCTGCAGCTCAATGATTCTCTGGGTCAGGGTGACGTTCTCCTTCTCCAGCTGATGCACCCGATCTGGGAGGAGAGAGCAGAGTGCTGAGTATATACACAGACTGCCTGGAACAGTTCCATACCCCCCGGTGCAGGAACTCATCCCCCATTTCCTGCCAGGACACAGATCCGGGCCTATCACTGCAGAGCCACTCTCCAGCTGCAGAGCATCCCTCCCCCATGGACCTTTACCCCTCTGCATTGTAATTCCCCTGTGGAGCCCCTCCCCTGCAGAGCATCCCTCTCCCATGGATCATTACCCCTCTGCAGTGTATCTCCCCTGTGGAGCCCCTCCCCTGCACAGTGTCCCTCCCCTGTGGGTCTATATGCAGTGTATCTCCCCTGTGGAGCCCCTCCCCTGCACAGTGTCCCTCCCCTGTGGGTCTATATGCAGTGTATCTCCCCTGTGGAGCCCCTCCCCTGCACAGCGTCCCTCCCCCGTGGATCTGTATGCAGTGTATCTCTCCTGTGAAGCCCCTCCCCTGCAGAGCATCCCTCCTTCAAGTACAGCACCCGACCTCTCACCTCGCAGTCTCTGCTTCTCCCTGTTGTCCTCCTGGGAGGGTCTCCAGGGTTCCGGGTCATCTGGCACCTCTGTGAGCTCCTCCTGTCAGACAGAGATTGGTCAGAGTGGTCTGTGAGGTCATTGTGTGCCCCTCTGAGGGGTGGGGGGAAATGTATTATGGGATACTTCTCATGAAGGGTGGAGCAGTCTGTGTGATGTGGAGGAGGACCATGCAGGGTGGAGCAGTCTGTGTGATGTGGAGGAGGACAATGCAGGGTGGAGCAGTCTGTGTAATGTGGAGGAGGACCATGCAGGGTGGAGCAGTCTGTGTAATGTGGAGGAGGACCATGCAGGGTGGAGCAGTCTGTGTGATGTGGAGGAGTTCCATGCAGGGTGGAGCAGTCTGTGTGATGTGGAGGAGTTCCACGCAGGGTGGAGCAGTCTGTGTGATGTGGAGGAGGACAATGCAGGGTGGAGCAGTCTGTGTGATGTGGAGGAGGACCATGCAGGGTGGAGCAGTCTGTGTAATGTGGAGGAGTTCCATGCAGGGTGGAGCAGTCTGTGTGATGTGGAGGAGGACCATGCAGGGTGGAGCAGTCTGTGTAATGTGGAGGAGTTCCACGCAGGGTGGAGCAGTCTGTGTGATGTGGAGGAGGACAATGCAGGGTGGAGCAGTCTGTGTGATGTGGAGGAGTTCCACGCAGGGTGGAGCAGTCTGTGTGATGTGGAGGAGTTCCATGCAGGGTGGGGCAGTCTGTGTGATGTGGAGGAGGACCATGCAGGGTGGAGCAGTCTGTGTGATGTGGAGGAGTTCCATGCAGGGTGGAGCAGTCTGTGTGATGTGGAGGAGGACAATGCAGGGTGGAGCAGTCTGTGTGATGTGGAGGAGTTCCACGCAGGGTGGAGCAGTCTGTGTGATGTGGAGGAGGACCATGCAGGGTGGAGCAGTCTGTGTAATGTGGAGGAGTTCCATGCAGGGTGGAGCAGTCTGTGTGATGTGGAGGAGGACCATGCAGGGTGGAGCAGTCTGTGTAATGTGGAGGAGTTCCACGCAGGGTGGAGCAGTCTGTGTGATGTGGAGGAGGACAATGCAGGGTGGAGCAGTCTGTGTAATGTGGAGGAGTTCCATGCAGGGTGGAGCAGTCTGTGTGATGTGGAGGAGGACCATGCAGGGTGGAGCAGTCTGTGTGATGTGGAGGAGGACAATGCAGGGTGGAGCAGTCTGTGTGATGTGGAGGAGTTCCACGCAGGGTGGGGCAGTCTGTGTGATGTGGAGGAGTTCCATGCAGGGTGGAGCAGTCTGTGTGATGTGGAGGAGGACCATGCAGGGTGGAGCAGTCTGTGTGATGTGGAGGAGGACCATGCAGGGTGGAGCAGTCTGTGTGATGTGGAGGAGGACAATGCAGGGTGGAGCAGTCTGTGTGATGTGGAGGAGTTCCATGCAGGGTGGAGCAGTCTGTGTGATGTGGAGGAGTTCCACGCAGGGTGGGGCAGTCTGTGTGATGTGGAGGAGGACCATGCAGGGTGGAGCAGTCTGTGTGATGTGGAGGAGGACAATGCAGGGTGGAGCAGTCTGTGTGATGTGGAGGAGTTCCATGCAGGGTGGAGCAGTCTGTGTGATGTGGAGGAGTTCCACGCAGGGTGGGGCAGTCTGTGTGATGTGGAGGAGTTCCATGCAGGGTGGAGCAGTCTGTGTGATGTGGAGGAGTTCCATGCAGGGTGGAGCAGTCTGTGTGATGTGGAGGAGGACCATGCAGGGTGGAGCAGTCTGTGTGATGTGGAGGAGTTCCATGCAGGGTGGAGCAGTCTGTGTGATGTGGAGGAGTTCCATGCAGGGTGGAGCAGTCTGTGTGATGTGGAGGAGGACCATGCAGGGTGGAGCAGTCTGTGTGATGTGGAGGAGGACAATGCAGGGTGGAGCAGTCTGTGTGATGTGGAGGAGTTCCACGCAGGGTGGAGCAGTCTGTGTGATGTGGAGGAGTTCCATGCAGGGTGGGGCAGTCTGTGTGATGTGGAGGAGGACCATGCAGGGTGGAGCAGTCTGTGTGATGTGGAGGAGTTCCATGCAGGGTGGAGCAGTCTGTGTGATGTGGAGGAGGACAATGCAGGGTGGAGCAGTCTGTGTGATGTGGAGGAGGACCATGCAGGGTGGAGCAGTCTGTGTAATGTGGAGGAGTTCCACGCAGGGTGGAGCAGTCTGTGTGATGTGGAGGAGGACAATGCAGGGTGGAGCAGTCTGTGTAATGTGGAGGAGTTCCATGCAGGGTGGAGCAGTCTGTGTGATGTGGAGGAGGACCATGCAGGGTGGAGCAGTCTGTGTAATGTGGAGGAGTTCCACGCAGGGTGGAGCAGTCTGTGTGATGTGGAGGAGGACAATGCAGGGTGGAGCAGTCTGTGTGATGTGGAGGAGGACAATGCAGGGTGGAGCAGTCTGTGTGATGTGGAGGAGTTCCACGCAGGGTGGGGCAGTCTGTGTGATGTGGAGGAGGACCATGCAGGGTGGAGCAGTCTGTGTGATGTGGAGGAGGACAATGCAGGGTGGAGCAGTCTGTGTGATGTGGAGGAGTTCCACGCAGGGTGGAGCAGTCTGTGTGATGTGGAGGAGTTCCATGCAGGGTGGAGCAGTCTGTGTGATGTGGAGGAGTTCCATGCAGGGTGGAGCAGTCTGTGTGATGTGGAGGAGTTCCACGCAGGGTGGGGCAGTCTGTGTGATGTGGAGGAGGACCATGCAGGGTGGAGCAGTCTGTGTGATGTGGAGGAGGACAATGCAGGGTGGAGCAGTCTGTGTGATGTGGAGGAGTTCCATGCAGGGTGGAGCAGTCTGTGTGATGTGGAGGAGTTCCACGCAGGGTGGGGCAGTCTGTGTGATGTGGAGGAGTTCCATGCAGGGTGGAGCAGTCTGTGTGATGTGGAGGAGTTCCATGCAGGGTGGAGCAGTCTGTGTGATGTGGAGGAGGACCATGCAGGGTGGAGCAGTCTGTGTGATGTGGAGGAGTTCCATGCAGGGTGGAGCAGTCTGTGTGATGTGGAGGAGTTCCATGCAGGGTGGAGCAGTCTGTGTGATGTGGAGGAGGACCATGCAGGGTGGAGCAGTCTGTGTGATGTGGAGGAGGACCATGCAGGGTGGAGCAGTCTGTGTGATGTGGAGGAGTTCCATGCAGGGTGGAGCAGTCTGTGTGATGTGGAGGAGTTCCATGCAGGGTGGAGCAGTCTGTGTGATGTGGAGGAGGACCATGCAGGGTGGAGCAGTCTGTGTGATGTGGAGGAGTTCCATGCAGGGTGGAGCAGTCTGTGTGATGTGGAGGAGGACAATGCAGGGTGGAGCAGTCTGTGTGATGTGGAGGAGGACCATGCAGGGTGGAGCAGTCTGTGTGATGTGGAGGAGTTCCATGCAGGGTGGAGCAGTCTGTGTGATGTGGAGGAGTTCCATGCAGGGTGGAGCAGTCTGTGTGATGTGGAGGAGTTCCATGCAGGGTGGAGCAGTCTGTGTGATGTGGAGGAGGACAATGCAGGGTGGAGCAGTCTGTGTGATGTGGAGGAGTTCCATGCAGGGTGGAGCAGTCTGTGTGATGTGGAGGAGGACAATGCAGGGTGGAGCAGTCTGTGTGATGTGGAGGAGTTCCATGCAGGGTGGAGCAGTCTGTGTGATGTGGAGGAGGACAATGCAGGGTGGAGCAGTCTGTGTGATGTGGAGGAGTTCCATGCAGGTCTATAGGTTTCCTGGTGTCTCTCTCACCTGACTGTCCTTGGAATCTGATCTCCCCGCTCCCACCATCAGTACTTTTCCTGGAAGAGACAGCGGATTGGTCAGAGACAAGAGGGATACAGCAAAGATGGCGGACAGCATTGTCCTCCAGCAGTACCTGCACTCAGGGCCTCATACTGGCTCTTCAGGTTCCCGAGTTCCCTCAGTCCACACTTTAGCTCTTTTCTGACTTCTGTGAGCCGAGTCTCCCAGCCATGGGCGGAAGCCGCTATCCGGGGCCCATCGCTACCATTTCCGGAGGCCAGGAGACCCCTGAGTTGGCTGTGCATCTCATCCAAAGAGCGGGACGCCTGCTGAATCTGTTCCATAGCTCGGTGAAAGGGGGCGCCCCAGCCCTCTAAGTATTTCTGCTCGTTACTGGATGCCTTTGGCTCCTCGGGGGCAGGGCCTGTGTCAATGGGGCGGCGCTCAGGACTAGCCACAGGTGTGTAGAAAAGTTCCTGGCTGGGGGTCTGTGAAGGGCTTTGGTGAGGTTTGTACAGAGAAGGCGACGTTGGGGCTGCGGAGACATCTGATAAAGACAAAACATCCACCACATTGTCCATGAAGAGCTCAGAGGAGGAACATGGAGGGGGGGGGGTAAAAGAGACAACACAGACATCACATGACATGGAGAAATTACAAAACTGGAGGCAGATGGACAGACGGAACACTGAAAACGAAGAGAGCCAGCGGAGATCACTTACCTGTGTCAGGAGCATTCTTTACACTGTTACCACCCATCACAAATGGACAACCTAGGAGGAGGCTGAAGGCTCTCAGGGGAAGATGGAGGTCGCTGGTAAAGGATGGAGGTCCAGGGAAGAAGATGGAGGATAAACTGGTAACAGAAACCACAGAAAGTGACAGAAGACAGAATTCCCGGAGATTGCTCCTAATCCACAATTGTCCTGGGAGGTGGGTGTTGGTCCTGGAGGAGAGCCTGGGAGATGTATGTAGGCCTTACAAGATGGTGAGCTAGACAGGTAGGTAGTCCTCAGGGGCTGGGCTAATACCAGATAGGTGTCCACAGAAAATGTAACATGTATGGTGTTCAAATGGACATCATGGGAGGAAGTTGAAGGTTCTTAATGGAATGTGGTGGCTTCTGGTAAGGGTTGGAGGACCAGAGAGAGAGATAAAGGACCTTCCGGTAACATAAACCCCAGACGGTGCTGGAAGGAGACAGTATTCCTGGAGTTTCTTCCTAATTCACCAATGTCCTGGAGGAGAGCCTGGGGAATGTATGCAAATCCTGAGGAATGGTGAGCTGGAAAGATAGGTGGTCCTCAGGGGCTGGACTTTGGTCGAGTTAGGTGTCCAAGAAACATGCCAATCCTGGAAGATGGATGGCAGTCCAGAGAATATGGTGGACCTAAAGGTCAGGGAAGGATGATGTCCTTTGAATGAAAGATACCAGTCCTGGCAGACAGAGGTCCTGAGGATAGATTGCAGTCATAAATGCAAGAACTGACCCCAGGAGAAGGCGGCTGCAAACAGGTACTGGTCCTTATCCTCAAATACTTGTCAAGGGGGGTGGGTAGAGGTCCCTGAAGCTGAGAAATGTAAGAAAGCCTTGTAGGTTGGTGTGCTGGACAAATTATGGCCCTCAGAGAGGGATTGGAAAATGGATGGTAGAAGGCCAGATACTAGTCACAGGAGAATGATGCTGAAATTGAAGAATATTAGTCCTGGAAGGTGGAAGATGGTCCTGTGATTAGATAGTCAAATGTTTGATGCTGATGTTTGAATGAAGGATATCAATCATTAAAGAATAGATGGCAGTCCTAAATTCCAGATATTTGACCCAGGAGAAAGATGTTGGTCCTGTGTGTAGAATACCAGCCTTGAGGTTGGATGGCCGTCCTGATTGCCAACGGTCGGTCGCTGAAGATGGATGGAGCTCCTGGTTTGCAGTGGTCAGTCCATTAAGATGGATGGAGCTCCTGGTTTGCAGTGGTCAGTCCATTAAGATGGATGGAGCTCCTGGTTTGCAGTGGTCAGTCCATTAAGATGGATGGTGCTCCTGGTTGTTGATCCCTGAAGATGGATGGTGCTCCTGGTTGTCGATCCTTAAAGATGGATGGTGCTCCTGGTTGTCGATCCCTGAAGATGGATGGTGCTCCTAGTTGTTGATCCCTGAAGATGGATGGTGCTCCTGGTTGTCGATCCCTGAAGATGGATGGTGCTCCTAGTTGTTGATCCCTGAAGATGGATGGTGCTCCTGGTTGTTGATCCTTGAAGATGGATGGTGCTCCTGGTTGTCGATCTCTGAAGATGGATGGTGCTCCTGGTCATCGATCCCTGAAGATGGATGGTGCTCCTGGTTGTCGATCCTTGAAGATGGATGGTGCTCCTGGTCATCGATCCCTGAAGATGGATGGTGCTCCTGGTGGTCGATCTTTAAAGATGGATGGTGCTCCTGGTGGTCGATCTTTAAAGATGGATGGTGCTCCTGGTTGTCAATCCTTGAAGATGGATGGTGCTCCTGGTCGTCGATCCCTGAAGATGGATGGTGCTCTTGGTTGTCGATCCCTGAAGATGGATGGTGCTTCTGGTCGTCGATCCCTGAAGATGGATGGTGCTTCTGGTCGTCGATCCCTGAAGATGGATGGTGCTCCTGGTCGTCGATCCTTGAGGATGGATGGTGCTGCTGGACATTGATCCCTGAAGATGGATGGTGCTTCTGGTTGTCGATCCCTGAAGATGGATGGTGCTTCTGGTCGTCGATCCCTGAAGATGGATGGTGCTCCTGGTTGTCGATCCCTGAAGATGGATGGTGCTCCTGGTTGTCGATCCCTGAAGATGGATGGTGCTCCTGGTTGTCGATCCCTGAAGATGGATGGTGCTCCTGGTTGTCGATCCCTGAAGATAGATGTTAGTCCCGGGATCAGCAGAGATCAGGTGTTGGGCCCCAGAGAGGGAGGCTGCAGTGAGACAGGGACACACCTGTAGCAGACAGATCAGACTGGGATTTCCTGAACGACTTCTTTCTCACTGTCGCTCCATCACTTTCCCCGTCACTCGATGTGCGCACTGCTCATAAAATCCTGTGTGACCGCATTACTGTGCACACCCAGCACACCGACCTGGCACACCGTGACTCCACACCCAACTGACTGCAACAATCACATCACAACCACTCCCTGTGCATGCCCTGACCTGTGCGTGTACACTCTGCACACCCTGAACCGGACCTGTGTGTGTATACCGTGTACAGCCGGACCTGTGTGTGTATACCGTGTACAGCCGGACCTGTGTGTGTATACCGTGTACAGCCGGACCTGTGTGTGTATACCGTGTACAGCCGGACCTGTGTGTGTATACCGTGCACACCCTGAACCGGACCTGTGTGTGTATACCGTGTGCACCCTGAACCGGACCTGTGTGTGTATACCGTGTACAGCCTGAACCGGACCTGTGTGTGTATACCGTGTACAGCCTGAACCGGACCTGTGTGTGTATACCGTGTGCACCCTGAACCGGACCTGTGTGTGTATACCGTGTGCACCCTGAACCGGACCTGTGCGTGTATACCGTGTACAGCCTGACCCGCATGTGTATACCGTGTACAGCCTGACCCGTATGTGTATACCGTGTACAGCCTGACCCACATGTGTATACCGTGTACAACCTGACCCACATGTGTACAGCCTGACCTGTGCGTGTACACTCTGTACACCCTGAACCGGACCCGTATGTGTATACCGTGTACAGCCTGACCCACATGTGTATACCGTGTACAGCCTGACCCGCATGTGTATACCGTGTACAGCCTGACCAGCATGTTTATACCGTGTACAGCCTGACCCGCATGTGTATACCGTGTACAGCCGGACCTGTGTGTGTATACCGTGTACAGCCTGACCAGCGTGTTTATACCGTGTACAGCCTGACCCGTATGTGTATACCGTGTACAGCCTGACCCGCATGTGTATACCGTGTACAGCCTGACCCGCATGTGTATACCGTGTACAGCCTGACCCGCATGTGTATACCGTGTACAGCCTGACCAGCATGTTTATACCGTGTACAGCCTGACCCGCATGTGTATACCGTGTACAGCCTGACCCGCATGTGTATACCGTGTACAGCCTGACCCGTATGTGTATACCGTGTACAGCCTGACCCGCATGTGTATACCGTGTACAGCCTGACCCGTATGTGTATACCGTGTACAGCCTGACCCGCATGTGTATACCGTGTACAGCCTGACCCGCATGTGTATACCGTGTACAGCCTGACCCGCATGTGTATACCGTGTAAAGCCTGACCCGTATGTGTATACCGTGTACAGCCTGACCCGTATGTGTATACCGTGTACAGCCTGACCCGTATGTGTATACCGTGTACAGCTTGACCAGCATGTTTATACCGTGTACAGCCTGACCCGTATGTGTATACCGTGTACAGCCTGACCCGTATGTGTATACCGTGTACAGCCTGACCAGCATGTTTATACCGTGTACAGCCTGACCCGTATGTGTATACCGTGTACAGCCTGACCCGCATGTGTACAGCCTGACCTGTGCGTGTACACTCTGTACACCCTGAACCGGACCTGTATTTGTATACCGTGTACAGCCTGACCCGTATGTGTATACCGTGTACAGCCTGACCCACATGTGTATACTGTGTACAGCCTGACCCGCATGTGTATACCGTGTACAGCCTGACCCACATGTGTATACCGTGTACAGCCTGACCCGCATGTGTATACCGTGTACAGCCTGACCCGTATGTGTATACCGTGTACAGCCTGACCAGCATGTTTATACCGTGTACAGCCTGACCCGTATGTGTATACCGTGTACAGCCTGACCCGTATGTGTATACCGTGTACAGCCTGACCAGCATGTTTATACCGTGTACAGCCTGACCCGTATGTGTATACCGTGTACAGCCTGACCCGCATGTGTATACCGTGTACAGCCTGACCCGCATGTGTATACCGTGTACAGCCTGACCCGCATGTGTATACCGTGTACAGCCTGACCCGCATGTGTATACCGTGTACAGCCTGACCCGCATGTGTATACCGTGTACAGCCTGACCCGCATGTGTATACCGTGTAAAGCCTGACCCGCATGTGTATACCGTGTAAAGCCTGACCCGCATGTGTATACCGTGTACAGCCTGACCCGCATGTGTATACCGTGTAAAGCCTGACCCGCATGTGTATACCGTGTAAAGCCTGACCCGCATGTGTATACCGTGTACAGCCTGACCCGCATGTGTATACCGTGTAAAGCCTGACCCGCATGTGTATACCGTGTAAAGCCTGACCCGCATGTGTATACCGTGTACAGCTTGACCCGCATGTGTATACCGTGTACAGCCTGACCAGCATGTGTATACCGTGTACAGCCTGAGCCAAATGTGTACAGCCTGACCTGTGCGTGTACACTCTGTACACCCTGAACTGGACCTGTATTTGTATACCGTGTACAGCCTGACCCACATGTGTATACCGTGTACAGCCTGACCCGTATGTGTATACCGTGTACAGCCTGACCCGTAT
Organism: Staurois parvus; assembly: GCF_062004578.1. Taxonomy (NCBI): domain Eukaryota; kingdom Metazoa; phylum Chordata; class Amphibia; order Anura; family Ranidae; genus Staurois; species Staurois parvus. Next base: position 53,455 of record NW_028319844.1, read on the forward strand.
GTGTATACCGTGTACAGCCTGACCCACATGTGTATACTGTGTACAGCCTGACCCGCATGTGTATACCGTGTACAGCCTGACCCGCATGTGTATACCGTGTACAGCCTGACCCGTATGTGTATACCGTGTACAGCCTGACCCGTATGTGTATACCACCCTGAACCGGACCCGTATGTGTATACCGTGTACAGCCTGACCCACATGTGTATACCGTGTACAGCCTGACCCGTATGTGTATACCGTGTACAGCCTGACCCGCATGTGTATACCGTGTACAACCTGACCCACATGTGTATACCGTGTACAGCCTGACCCGTATGTGTATACCGTGTACAGCCTGACCCGCATGTGTATACCGTGTACAGCCTGACCCGTATGTGTATACCGTGTACAGCCTGACCCGTATGTGTATACCGTGTACAGCCTGACCCGTATGTGTATACCATGTATAGCCTGACCCACATGTGTATACTGTGTACAGCCTGACCAGCATGTTTATACCGTGTACAGCCTGACCCACATGTGTATACTGTGTACAGCCTGACCAGCATGTTTATACCGTGTACAGCTTGACTCATATGTGGTTCAGGACATTTGGGCCAACATATAGCCATTGCACACAATGCAGGTTTCCAGAGATCTAATCCTGCAGGTACCTGCTGCTGCCTAATGTCAGTCATTGTCTCAGAGGTTCCCACCACCTGACATTCCAGGTTTCCAGCCCTTCCAGGTATTTTTGGTTTTGGATGGATCAGGGAAGGCAGAGGAGGTCTGTCAGTATTACATCAGAAATGAGGGTATCAGGGGTCAGGACAATGCACACAACAGGACCTGGCCGGGGTCTCACACCTAGCGCCTCCACCCAAAACAAAATCTGGGAAAAGTCTCATCTGGGGGTTGGCAACGTGCTCAGATCTCTTCCAGGGACCCGGCTCTGCTAGACTCCTCTAGACTGGAGATTTGTGAAATCGGAACTGTCTGTTATCCCCTAGTAGCCAATCAGCACCCTGTACTAGAGACTCACTCCAGGCAGTCCCATACTCAAGGCTGGGGAGCTGCTGAACCTTGTGTGCAGGGTGGCCCCTGCTGGTCGGGATTAGTATACATATATATCATTTTTTTTTTCTCTGCAAATTTTACACTTCCATGAAGAAATCTTTCCAAATCAGGGGCGGACTGACCATTTGGAAACTCGGGCACTGCCTGAGGGCCCGGGGTCAGTAGGGGGCCCCATGAGATGCCCCTGGTACCTTTTTCATAGGTTTTTTTGAGTTTGGGCAAGGACACAGGGGCCCCATGATTCCCTATTGCCCGGGGGCCCCATGAGTTGTCAGTCCGCCCCTGATCCAGATCCTACAGAATCACAGGGGAACAGAAGGGGAGCCACATGGGGAGACTCCCTGTGCAAAGATCTTAGTCAAGCAGCGAAAGGCCAACAGTCTACGAAACAAGAGCAGAAATCTAAGTGTTGCCCAAATAAATCCAGATCTGATGGTCCAGTAGGTATCCAGTAGGATAGTCCAGTAGGTATCCAGTAGGATAGTCCAGTAGGTATCCAGTAGGATGGTCCAGTAGGTATCCAGTAGGATAGTCCAGTAGGTATCCAGTAGGATAGTCCAGTAGGTATCCAGTAGGATGGTCCAGTAGGTATCCAGTAGGATAGTCCAGTAGGTATCCAGTAGGATGGTCCAGTAGGTATCCAGTAGGATAGTCCAGTAGGTATCCAGTAGGATGGTCCAGTAGGTATCCAGTAGGATGGTCCAATGCTACAGCAACAGCCACAATCCTCCAAAGTTCCAGGATGTCGATTTGTAGACGAGATTCCTCTAACAACCAAGTTTCCCACACCAATAAGGTGCCCAGGACTCCTCCCCAGTCCGAAAAGTTGGCATCCTTTGCGAGAATCTTCCAAAAGACCTGCAGGAAGGACTTTGGATTTCAGAGCCTGATTCCTGAGCCACCAAGCCAGGGACAACCTGGATCTCAATGCCAAACAAATCCAGATCTGATGACTCTCTAATTAGGATGGTCCAATGATGTAGCAACAGCCAAAATCATCAAAAGCTCCAGGATGTTGATTGGGAGATGAGATTCCTACACTGACAAGGTGCCCAGGACTCCTCCCCAGCCCACAAGGATGGTATCTGCTGTGAGGATCTTCCAAAAACCAGGTTTTGGAAGGACTTCCAATTTCAGAGCCACCAAGCCAAGGACAGCCTAGTTCTTGGTACCAAATGAATCCAGATCTGATGACTGTCACGAACACGAGATCGCTGCCACCAACATGCGACGATCCCACGATCACGACGTCCAGTATGTGACAACCGCGACATCAGACCCCAGCCCTTCTCACTAAACTCGTGACCGAAGGACTAGCCAATCTAAAACTGCGCTGTCACGTGCGTAACAATGCCACGCCCAGCTGCACCCTGCACAACGATTTTCCAGCTAATTGGACCACAATCGATGTACCCGCAGCCTGGGAGCGATTGTTACTGGGTCAGGATAATTACACAATTAACCCTTCACACTGCCACCACCTCCTTTTTATACAGAGAAAGAGGAAACTCGGCAATATCAGTTATAACAGTATAATGGTTAAGGTAATCGTCTGCATAACACGGTCACCGCAGGCCGGTTACACAGAGGGTTAAACAAACACAGTAGCGTTTTCTTTAGAGGCAGGAATTCGTAAATTGCAATACAGAGCTATAGAAACAGTTCAACACTTTCAGAAGGAAAGATTTATTACTAAACGGTCAAACGGGTGCAATAAAAATATTTACAGAAAAGATGTAGCCAAAATATATATATAAATATACAGAGACTAACAGCACAGCAAAGAGATATCGGAGAGAGGTGAAAGGGTTCAGGTACTTGCCAAAGCCCTGGGTTAGCAGATCCAAGTTTCAGATCGAAAGGGCACGGGTCTCCCCAGGTGGTACTGATCTTAAAATGGGAGACGTCTTCAACTTCCTTCTCTTAGGCCTGACAGCCCAGTTTGTAGTTCCCCAGCAGGGGGTGTCTCTGAAGTCAAGGACCAATACCCTGTTTAGGGCGTGGAGGTCTGGGCGGATACCTCAACTAGAGCCAAAATCTCCCATAACTCATATTTTGGCCCATAACTTTCCATCTGCACAAGTGACATTCCACCCGCGGGTAGATTATTATGCAGACACGTCTGAGGATTGATTAGATATGAATTATGAAATTATACACTGAACGGTTCACGAGATCTACTTTTCTGTTTTCCTATGTATTCAAGACAATGCGAGTGACCTATCAAACTGTTCGTCCTCTCGTGGCCAATCTGACATATGTCTGGTTTTTATGTAAGTCTCTCAAATTCCAAGATATGAGATATAGGGGAAAAATGGATTTAACAAAGATTATCTGGTCGTGTTTCCTTGGAATGTTCTTTGAACTCAGGGGAAAGCTTGCCTTATCTTATACGAGGTGTTACATTGCACAGGTTCTTTGGACAGTGAGGCCCCGGCTCAGAGAGGTGTTTTATAGCTCTTGGCTCCCTGCTGGCTCTAGCCTGCCTGTGACCCTTCCAACACACATATGTCCCTGTGGATTATCAGAGAGGAAAGGGGGAAAAATGAGGGACAACATGGAGATTCTTAAGAAAATGGAGCACTGTGTCAGTCTCTGGTATGCACGTTTGCGACAATGACCCTCCACGTAGGATGGTCCAATGCTACAGCAACAGCCGAATCATTCAAAGCTCCAGAATGTTGATTGGGAGAAGAGATTCCCCTAACAAGCAAGTCTCCTACACCGACAAGGTGCCCAGGACTCCACCCCACCAAAAAGGCTGGTATCCTTTGTGAGGATCTTCCAAAAACCAGGAGGGAAAGACTTTGATTTCAGAGCCCAATTCCTGAACCACCAAGACAGGGACAACCTGGTCCTCGGTGCCAAAAGAAATTGATCTGTCCAGGGACAACAGAATATTGCATTGTAGGAGGCTGGAGTGAAACTGGGCAAACATGACTTCCTCCAACAAGGCCATTGTTGGACCCAGGACTCGTGCAAAAGTGGAGAGTTGGAATAGTAAGTTGGAGAGTTTGAGCATTCACCGGTTAAAAAAAACACTCTGGTCTGGTACTCCATATAATGAGTCTGTTCCAGCAATAATTTCTGAAGGCACAGGGTCCATCCAAGCCACTGTCTGGACTTCAAAGCCACATGTGTCTGTCAGAACCCCTGCTGAATGGACAAGAGGTCATCCAAGTATACCACAATGGGAAAGCCACAACCATGCAGCAGGGCAAGTATTGGGGCCAGAACCCAAGGTGCAGACAACAGGCAGAAGGACAGGGACATGAAACTGGTACTGTAGTGTCCTACAGCAAACCATAAGAAACGCTGATGTGCCAGAAATATGGGTGCATGTAGGTACACATCCTTGATGGCCACCAAATCTAGAAAGTTTCCCAGGTAAAGGCAGGTAATGACAGACCTGGTAGATTCCATATGGATTTTCTGAGCTCATATGAAGACATTCAGTGCTTTGGGAACAAAGATGGGGTGGATGCCACCTTTGAGTTTGGAAACAATGAATAGAAGCAGAGGAACTGGTCTCATTTGTCAGGGCTAAGGAAGATTCCCAAGAGCAGTGGGCACCAAGATTCCAGACTGCAGGCATCGGCAGCATCAGTAGACGTGCTATAACAGCCCCAGTACTGTAATAGGCAAGGCCAGGGGTACCCGTGAAACGGGAACAGTTGATAGTCAATGAGGTTCGAGTGGCTCTGAATCAGAGAAGTACTTTGAGGAAGAAGGCTTGTCCTTCGAAACGCATCAGCTGTACTGAGTGGCTTCCTCCATGATGGGATTCGCATTTGCATCTTGCCTTTAAAGTCCCTTTGAGGACTGACATGCCTGTTTTTATTCGCTGTTTGTGAGTACCATTCTTTTATTTAATAAATTTTGGTTACTGAGGTAATGCGCAAGGTTGGTGCGCTTCTTTTTTCTTTTTTGTTCTTCCTCACAGTTCTGTTTGGGCTTCCCCAGCCTTGGTGTGGAGCTGCACGACCTTAACTATTTCGGTGGTCCCCTCCTTGCTTTTTTGGAGTCTGATTCCATCTACTTACCAGCAGTCTGGGTCCCGGAGCGCAGGAGATATCGCATTTGGTTCACTGTAATAGGCAAGGCCAGGGGTACCCGTGAAACGGGAACAGTTGATAGTCAATGAGGTTCGAGTGGCTCTGAATCAGAGAAGAATCAGAGAAGTACTTTGTGGGTAACATTTTACTAGATTGGAATCTGAAAGGTGCCCTATGTGGAACCCAGTGTTTGAAGGTCACTTCCAAGATTTCCTCTCAACATCCAGTCTAGCAGGGTCTAGATGTGGTGCTCCTGAAGTCAGGCTGAAGACAGCCTCAGCAGATAGCTGCAGTCAGACAGACCAGCTGAAGGAGAGATGTAGAGAATGTTTAATTGAAGAGTAAAAAAAAAGGGTCCTAGCAGAATAGGTTAGTCTTTTACGGGGCAGAGCTGAAAAGACATCCATTCTTCAAGGACACTAGCAAAAGACCGAGGCATGCTGGTTGTAGGACTGTACGTCTCCGGATTTTGGGGTGTGGTCCACCTGCTTCAGCTTTGCTTGTCATTGCTGAACCCTCCAAACCAGAAAGACCCAATCCTCCCATGATGCAAAGCATGCTTACCTTGCGCTGTAAGTGAAAGAGGGGAGTCCTTTGACGTTTCGTAACACTGGTGGAAGTAGGGGGTTTGGAATGCATCATAATCTGAGTGGCAGTCACAGCAACCTCACTACACTCACACACAGAGCTCCCCAATCCTGACATTGAAAGAACAGCACCATGTGGTCCCAGAATCTGACATTCACAGGCTCTTCCAGGATTTCTGGGCTGGTGCCCAAATCAAACGTTTCCCCCAACTGGGAGAACTATAAATATAAGTAATGTGTCCATGGAAGCATCTCTGCTAGAAGACCCAGGCTGTTCAATTCAATGGGGTATTGTGCCACCCACGAAGCAACCTGTCCTTCATGCCCAGTCTCCGTCCTTCATGCCCAGTCTCCGTCCTTCATGCCCAGTCTCCGCCCTTCATGTCCAGTCTCCGCCCTGCATGCCCAGTCTCCGTCCTTCATGCCCAGTCTCCGCCCTGCATGCCCAGTCTCCGCCCTTCATGCCCAGTCTCCGTCCTTCATGTCCAGTCTCCGCCCTGCATGCCCAGTCTCCGCCCTTCATGCCCAGTCTCCGTCCTGCATGCCCAGTCTCCGTCCTGCATGTCCAGTCTCCGTCCTGCATGCCCAGTCTCCGTCCTGCATGCCCAGTCTCCGCCCTGCATGCCCAGTCTCCATCCTTCATGCCCAGTCTCCGTCCTTCATGTCCAGTCTCCGCCCTGCATGCCCAGTCTCCATCCTTCATGCCCAGTCTCCGTCCTTCATGTCCAGTCTCCGCCCCCCATTGGCTTCAGGGTATACAAGAGCCTGTCTAGACAGTGCAATCAGTGCAAGTTGTGACTCCGGAAACATAAAAAAAATCTAAGTAGCTTTTATTCTCCTGGCTGTACAGCGATCACATGACCCGGCTCTCTCCCAGCCTGTCTGCAGGGAACCTAAGCAGGAGCTTGTAGTCCTCTGCTGTTGGTCACACATTCCAAATGAAAAAGAAAAAAAAAAAACCCTCATGGTACAGAGTGAAAATAATATCAAACAGCTTTAAATTGTCATACAAATATTTGAAACCAAATCTGTTTTTTAACAATAACATGGTGTGGGCAGATTCCTGCCAGTCATAGGCAGGGTCTTAAAATAAGACGGAGGTGAATCCTCCGACAATCAAGACATAATATCCCACCCTCATTGTATATAGCTGCTTTGTGGGCATGGAGGAGGAAACGCTCAGCATAGACACTCACCGAAAACTGAGCATGTGCAGCAGCTGCCAACACTGCTCTGCAATATCCCCAACTGCACTGGGGACATGGACAGGAGGGGGAGACAGAACAGTAGGATCAACCAGGTTTTTCTACAGAATACAGAAAATGAATCCCATAGTGACCGAGTATGAATGGCATTTATTATTTTTATGATGGGGGTGTAAGCATACAACTATGTAAAGAAATATAGGATGGGGCCCTCCAGGGCCACAGCTACACAGAAGTGTTAGACAGATAAAAATGATCCTGAACCCTCACAGAGAGAGCACAGCCCTAATGTAGACCAATAGCGAGCGTCTCCATGCCATCCCCCCCACCGCACCATTACCTCAACGCCAATCCCCCCCCACCGCACCATTACCCCAATGCCAATCCCCCCCCGCACCATTACCCCAATGCCAATCCCCCCCACCGCACCATTACCCCAACGCCATTCCCCCCCGCCGCACCAATACCCCAATGCCATTCCCCCCACCGCACCATTACCCCAACGCCAATCCCCCCCACCGCACCATTACCCCAACGCCATTCCCCCCCGCCGCACCAATACCCCAACGCCATTCCCCCCACCGCACCATTACCCCAGTCCCTGCAGTGCCAATCCATACTGCACCTTTAACCCAATCCCTGAGCTATTACCACAAAACCATCAGAGAGCCCCCCCCCCTTCATTCAGTTGTCCCCCAGGGGACAGATGAACTGCCCTCTATCCACCCACCACTCCATTAAAAGCTGTCCCTTGGGTGGCAGAAGGGCTATACCCCTCCCCCCACTTCATTCAGCTGTCCCTTGGGTGGCAGAAGGAATGCCCCCATCAACACTCCATTCAGGTGTCCCTTGGGTGGCAGGACTGGCCCCCTACCCCTCTCATTCATCTATTACTCCAATCAGTTGCACCCATGTGGCATGGCCCCCCACTTCCATCCAACACCCCCTTTGGTCATTATTTCCCCGAATTGTCAATGGGCTGGAACATAATACACAGAAAGAATCCTCCAATCACCACAAGAGACAGGCAAACAAAATTTATTGTGTTTAAAAAATAAAATAAAACAAAACCAATACAAGACCAACCCGAACCCCAAAAACACAATAGAGAGAGTGCAGCCAGGAACGTGACATGGAGGGGACAGAAGCCTTTCTGGTGGGTGGGGTCATGGTGAATGAGTGGGAGGGGGAATAGAGGAGAAGCATGGGGGTTGGATGGGAAAGGGGAAGGAGGGGATGTGTGAACCCCTTGGCTGGTCGGAGGGAACCCCAAACATTGCTAAGCAGAAAGTGTGGTCTCATCCGACAGGGCGGGGATATGTGGGGGATAGGAGGGGCCAGCACAGAACTCCCAAAATTCACTGCACGGCCTGTTCATTAGCGCTGCCACTCGTCTCCTGCGGTTTCATGACATCGGGAAGCTCGGGCGGGCTGGAGAAGGGCTCTATTCGGAGAGGCTCGAAGGAGTCACCTGGAAGCAGAGACAGAGGTTAGGCTGGAGTCGCTGCAGAACATTTTCACATCCGAGGAGCTCTACTCACCCGAGCAGCGGAAAGCTAATCCAACTGTGGCTGGAGCCTGGGGCCGCGCGGTCTGACTGGTGAAGCCACAGTCGCCCAGACTTTTATTATCATCTAGGAGCTGGTCGTCCTGTAAGAGAGGAGAGTCAGGTGAGAACGTTGGAGATGCCATCAGAGCCAGGAAGAGGCTGAGGAGGACCATCCCCCACCTTGTACAATCTCTGGTCTTCAGGAGCTCGCTTTAAGATTCCTTCCACGATCCTCTTCAGCTCGTACACGGTGGTGTTCTCCTTGGCGTCGGTGAAGATTGTGGTCTTGCCACGACGGATCATCAAAAACACATCCTGCCGAGAAAGGAGAGGCGAAATACAGAGATGATGGGGGATGGACAGTGGACAGGAGATCAAGCACTCCGCAATATGGAGATTTATATACATGTGCCGGAAAATCCATTTCTAGGAGTCACGAATTCAGATACCGATGGGTTATATTACTTCCTACAGGAGGCTGAACCCTGGTAAACAGAAAAATCCTAAACCATCCCGCAGTATACCCCTCCTCCACCCAGCATGCTTCAGTTTTATGTTAAGGTAGTACCAAGTGCATGAACAGAAACACAGAGGGAAGGGACCGGAGTCCCACAATGGACTCCAAGAAATGGAGGTTTTGGTACAAAAATCTAAAAATTTTCTTCTCAATCCCTGAGGGACACAGGAATTTACAGAGTACCAGACCAACTAGGAGGGGAAACACAGGAAAAAACAAAAACCACACACCATGGGCTGCGACCCAGGATCCACAGCTGAAGGACTTGAGAGGAAACCTCCTATGTGAAAGGCAGCCGCCCGCACTCCCTCGTGAAAGGCAGCCGCCCACGCCCCCCCCCCCCCCGTGAAAAGGCAGCCGCCCGCACTCCCCCGTGGTGAAAGGCAGCCGCCCATACTCCCACCACACGAGCTCCTGGAACAGGCTCTAGGATACTGGGTGCTGCAGCAACCACCAGCTGGAGACTGGACCATGCCCGACACTGTAGATCTTTGCCGACACACCATGGACCTTCAAGTCTAAATGTTTTTTGTATTCCAGTATGATGACATCACAAACGAGAGTGCAACATTTCGGAGTCACGCAGGATCCCTTTGTCAAGCATTGAGATGCTGCTCTTCTGGTTACATGAATACAGTAGAAAACTAACGCGTTTCAGCTTTCCGGCCTTCCTCATAGCATTACTGTATTCATGTCACGTGGCCAATAAAGAGTACCCAGAAGAGCACGCCAGGATGCCAGCGTCTTTCTGCTTCGGAATCATTATATGGGGAGTTGGATGTCCCGGCTTGTGCACCAATCTTCACCACGCATTCTAATGTACAGCGGCTGAGTTTGGGTAGGGTCCTTGTTTGAGTCCCTTTGTCAAGCACGCCTGATGAAGAGGTCCTGCGTGACTCTGAAACGTTGCACTCTCGTCTGATGCGATCATACTTCCATGAAATACTGCTTGGACTCAACATGAAGATCTGTGGTGTGCCGGCAAATATCTACACGGTGTCCTACCTGAAAGGTGAACCTGCCAACATAGTCAAGGGGAGAGCAAGAAAGATCAACCTGATGCTTCACACCAGAATGGAGGTCACCGCCAGAGAGTACTGACTCCGCACAGAAGAGACTGGCTCTGTTGACCACACCAAGTTGTCCAACAGTGGGCACAATCCACAGGGAGGAACGGGTTAAGGCAAACCGAAGACAAAGAATGGGTGAAGAACCAACCTGTCCGCATGGGCGAAGAACCAACCTGTCCGCATGGGCGAAGAACCAACCTGTCCGCATGGGCGAAGAACCAACCTGTCCGCATGGGCGAAGAACCAACCTGTCCGCATGGGCGAAGAACCAACCTGTCCGCATGGGCGAAGAACCAACCTGTCCGCATGGGCGAAGAACCAACCTGTCCGCATGGGCGAAGAACCAACCTGTCCGCATGGGCGAAGAACCAACCTGTCCGCATGGGCGAAGAACCAACCTGTCCGCATGGGCGAAGAACCAACCTGTCCGCATGGGTAGGCCCCGCCATCTCTGCTTCTTAGAGCCTTTGTGATTAAAGTAAGACTCTAGAAAAACCTTGCCTTTCATTTTGGATGGAGCAAGGGAGAGATACAACCCATCAGGTTTATTTTTTTTTTGCCATCAGCGTCCCATTGGGAACATTTACACTTCTGTCTGATAACCAAAACAGGAAGTGACCAAATTCAGGGAATTCCTTGGGGGCCCCCAGGTCACCAGAACCAGTGTCCCCATTGGAAGATTTCCTCTCTATTACTTTTCTTGTGACAACCTAAAATTTGGGGTTTTCCATTACATTCACTTTCAGCGATAATTGTAAACAGGACAAATAGAGAGGGGGGGGGGGGGATGTCCCTAATGGGGTCACAGACAACAATGAAACCTGACAGGGGTTCTAATCAATCTCCACTCCACCCAAAACGAAAAATAAAGTTTTGCCTTTAGTTATACTCTAAAGCAGTGGTTCTTAACTTGGGTTCGATCGAACCCCAGGGGTTCGGTGAGTCAGTCTCGCAGGTTCGGCGGAGGTGAAGACCCACACCCGACTCATGATTCGTGATGACATGCCCCGCTTGTCCATCATTGGCTGCAGGTGGTCACGCAACGGTCGGCAAGCCGCGGCTCTTGTGTGCCGGGCGCCCGCTCCCCTCCCTCCTCTCGGGCGGCAGGGACTCTGCAGCGTGATCCAAAAAAAAAAAAAACAGCCAGGGCAGCGCGCTCAAATGCAATGATTGGCCAGTCTCGCTGCCACTCACATCCTGATAGCCAGTGATTGGCTGTCAGGATGTGTGTAGGCGGGGCAGCGTGACGAATGTGAGGGGAGCTAGGCTCCTCTCACAGTCCGCCCTGAAGACCGGAACGGCGCGGGAATACAGCGAGAGGAACGCGCGGAGCAAAGGTAAGTGAATTGACACGGGGGGGGGGGGGGGGGGGACTTGGCTTACTACTTGCTACTTACTTACTACTACTATATGGGGGATGAATTACTATATGGGGGATGAATTACTATATGGGGGATGAATTACTATATGGGGGATGAATTACTATATGGGGGATGAATTACTATAGGGGGGATGAATTACTATAGGGGGGATGAATTACTATAGGGGGGATGAATTACTATAGGGGGGATGAATTACTATAGGGGGGATGAATTACTATATGGGGGATGAATTACTATATGGGGGATGAATTACTATATGGGGGATGAATTACTATATGGGGGATGAATTGCTATATGGGGGATGAATTGCTATATGGGGGATGAATTGCTATATGGGGGATGAATTGCTATATGGGGGATGAATTACTATATGGGGGATGAATTACTATATGGGGGATGAATTACTATATGGGGGATGAATTACTATATGGGGGATGAATTACTATATGGGGGATGAATTACTATATGGGGGATGAATTACTATATGGGGGGTGAATTACTATAGGGGGGATGAATTGCTATATGGGGGATGAATTGCTATATGGGGGATGAATTGCTATATGGGGGATGAATTACTATATGGGGGATGAATTACTATAGGGGGGGATGAATTACTATAGGGGGGGATGAATTACTATAGGGGGGGATGAATTACTATAGGGGGGATGAATTACTATAGGGGGGATGAATTACTATAGGGGGGATGAATTACTATAAAACAGTGGTTCTTAACCTGGGTTCGATCGAACCCCAGGGGTTCGGTGAGTCAGTCTCGCGGGTTCGGCAGAGGTGAAGACCCACACCCGACTCATATGATTCGTGCAGTAAATATTCATTATTATGTTTTTGTTTTTGTGTGAAAATCATGTTTTAATGGTTTTGTTCTTAACGGTTTTGTTCATTTTGTGCACCTATGTATAAATATATACCTATGTTTTGAATTTTAAAAATCATATTTTATTTTTCCAATTAAGAAGGGTTCGGTGAATGCGCATATGAAACTGGTGGGGTTCAGTACCTCCAACAAGGTTAAGAACCACTGATCTAAAGGGAAGTTGCTTAGCCAGACATCCAAACTTGCTAATAAAAAGTGTAAAAATAAAATCTAAGAATAATGTACGGTGTAGTACGGGGCCCCTGAACCTACTGGAGAACGCAATGGATCGATTCCTCCAAGTCCATACATCAAAGAGGAAAAAGACAGATTCCTCTACAAGGGAAGTCAGAAAAAAAGGCAGCCGGGCCAGAGCTCGAGACGGGGATCACCAAGTGACACAGAGGATGGCACAAGAGAAATACTCCAATACTCCTTGGTGACCCTGGGACCTGCAGGGAAAGGTGCAGCAAGACCTACCTACCCCTTAACCACAGCTGTTGGTTTTCGGAGGCTCCTGACTTCTGGACATTGCCACATCCCACAAAGACAGCAGTGAAGGAAGGACCTGGAATCCTAATCATATACTATGAAGGAGAACAGGATCAAGGAAGGCAACTTGTAAGCCTCACCCAGGACGGTGTTGGTCAGCCATGTATGGTGGCCCAATCCCCCAATGAAGAGGTTCCACAAAGTCCTCTGGACAAACATCTCCATCTGCAGAGGAGTCCTGTAGCAGAGGACTAGGGTGCTCCACCTGATGGCAATCCACAGAGACACAGGGTTGTCCGACAAGATTCTCCATCCATTGGAATGATCTGAGGTGCACACGTTTCTCCTCTTGGACGCTAGGAGGAACACCTGGTTCCTAAGCAACAACCATCTAAAAGGGGCATCCAAATGGAGCGAACATCCTTGGCATCGTCCAGTTTAGGGTTGGTGGAATTCATCCTGATGTACAGAAGTCTCCTAGTCCCTCCCAGAGATGAAAGTACTGCAACACCTACATGGTGGCTCTGAGTGGTGGCATGTGTGGCAGGATCACCAGGGAAAAAGCCTTGAGGAGAAAACAAATGCAGCCACCACATCTGGTAAGCTGCAATATATTGAGTTTTGGTGTTTGGTAGCGTATTAAACTGAACTACCATACCCACTGGAGGCATATGATCACCAACCATGGAGTCTGACGAGACCCAATCCGGTTGAATCTTACAGCAGTCAGGCCTATCAGAAGGGTGCTGACTGCAAGGAAGCCTAAAGCCAACTTACTCTGTAGGGGGATGGCCGAGCCCACCACAGTAAGGATTGCCAGGAGAGTGAGCCAGGCCGAAGCCAAGCACTTTGAGGAGCAATGGCAGTACAGACTGAGATCAGTCTAAATTTCCCTCTCAAAAGGAACTTTTTTGGTCCAGTCTGAGGTGGGGCGGAGGGCCCTTCAGTCTGTACAGAGGAATACCTCCAATAGTGGGTGTAGCTGTAGGGTCCTACACCTGTAAAGACCTTCCAAATCCCAGAGCCTGGAACAGCATGGTGATCCTCGGTAATGGCAGGAGACTGCAGTGCCCAAACCGGATCCCCTCAGACTGCTTGGACCAGAAATGGTGACAATGGTCTGGCATGATCGAATGAGGTCAGAGATCGACTCTGCAGGAGGTGACGACGGAGCGTGCTGAGGCTCCGTGATCAATGTGTGCAGGGAGTTGGGCACACATGGGGGGAGATGTACTAAAACTGGAGCACTCAGAATCTGGTGCAGTTGTGCATGGGAGCCAATCAGCTTCTAACCTCAGCTTGTTCAATGAAACGGACAAAACCCGAAAGCTGATTGGCTTCTGTGCAGAACTGCACCACTCTGTGTGCTCCAGGTTTAGTAAATCTCCCCCATGGTCTAGTAGTCCGGAAAGGACGTGGAGGTTCCGGAGGAAGGGGATGAGGACCAAGTACTACCTGACAGAACCAAGGAGTCCAAGGATGAGAATGCAGCAGCAATGGGGTTCCAGAGGACAGGTGCTGGTTACTTCTGTGGACACGCAGTAGATGTCCCCAGAACTGTGAGAGGAGTATGGGCCGAGGTCACCCATAGCAGAGGGGCCGCTCTATGAGGACCCAGAACTGTGAGAGGAGTATGGGCCGAGGTCACCCATAGCAGAGGGGCCGCTCTATGAGGACCCAGAACTGTGAGAGGAGTATGGGCCGAGGTCACCCATAGCAGAGGGGCCGCTCTATGAGGACCCAGAACTGTGAGAGGAGTATGGGCCGAGGTCACCCATAGCAGAGGGGCCGCTCTATGAGGACCCAGAACTGTGAGAGGAGTATGGGCCGAGGTCACCCATAGCAGAGGGGCCGCTCTATGAGGACCCAGAACTGTGAGAGGAGTATGGGCCGAGGTCACCCATAGCAGAGGGGCCGCTCTATGAGGACCCAGAACTGTGAGAGGAGTATGGGCCGAGGTCACCCATAGCAGAGGGGCCGCTCTATGAGGACCCAGAACTGTGAGAGGAGTATGGGCCGAGGTCACCCATAGCAGAGGGGCGGCTCTATGAGGACCCAGAACTGTGAGAGGAGTAAGGGCCGAGGTCACCCATAGCAGAGGGGCCGCTCTATGAGGACCCAGAACTGTGAGAGGAGTATGGGCCGAGGTCACCCATAGCAGAGGGGCCGCTCTATGAGGACCCAGAACTGTGAGAGGAGTATGGGCCGAGGTCACCCATAGCAGAGGGGCCGCTCTATGAGGACCCAGAACTGTGAGAGGAGTAAGGGCCGAGGTCACCCATAGCAGAGGGGCCTCTCTATGAGGACCCAGAACTGTGAGAGGAGTATGGGCCGAGGTCACCCATAGCAGAGGGGCCGCTCTATGAGGACCCAGAACTGTGAGAGGAGTATGGGCCGAGGTCACCCATAGCAGAGGAACCGCTCTATGAGGACCCAGAACTGTGAGAGGAGTATGGGCCGAGGTCACCCATAGCAGAGGGGCCGCTCTATGAGGACCCAGAACTGTGAGAGGAGTATGGGCCGAGGTCACCCATAGCAGAGGGGCGGCTCTATGAGGACCGAGGAGCAGCAGCTGGGAGAAGCTTCCTCCAGGCTGAATGCAGAGCATGCCCAGTGGGTGACCATTATGGCTGCAGACCTGGAGAGTTCCATGACCAACAGGACACTCAGGTCTGGACAGGGACAGCCCAGAGGTTGAAGGTCACATTCCAAACATCCAGTCCAGCAGGTTCCAGGTATGACCTCCAAAGATCTGAACCCCACGCCCTGCACAGTACACACCCCCGGCCCCCGCACACTGTGCGACACACCCACCCGTCCCGCTCTACGCCACCTCACCCCCCGCACACTGTGCGCCACACCCACCCGTCCCGCTCTACGCCACCTCACCCCCCGCACACTGTGCGTCACACCCACCCGTCCCGCTCTACGCCACCTCACCCCCCGCACACTGTGCGCCACACCCACCCGTCCAGCTCTACGCCACCTCACCCCCCGCACACTGTGTGTCACACCCACCCGTCCCGCTCTACGCCACCTCACCCCCCGCACACTGTGCGTCACACCCACCCGTCCCGCTCTACGCCACCTCACCCCCCGCACACTGTGCGCCACACCCACCCGTCCCGCTCTACGCCACCTCACCCCCCGCACACTGTGCGTCACACCCACCCGTCCAGCTCTACGCCACCTCACCCCCCGCACACTGTGCGCCACCTCACCCCCCGCGCACACTGTGCGTCACACCCACCCGTCCCGCTCTACGCCACCTCACCCCCCGCACACTGTGCGTCACACCCACCCGTCCAGCTCTACGCCACCTCACCCCCCGCACACTGTGCGCCACCTCACCCCCCTGCACACTGTACGCCACCTCACCCCCCTGCACACTGTACGCCACACCCACCCGTCCCGCTCTACGCCACCTCACCCCCCGCACACTGTGCGTCACACCCACCCGTCCAGCTCTACGCCACCTCACCCCCCGCACACTGTGCGCCACCTCACCCCCCTGCACACTGTACGCCACCTCACCCCCCTGCACACTGTACGCCACACCCACCCGTCCCGCTCTACGCCACCTCACCCCCCGCACACTGTGCGTCACACCCACCCGTCCAGCTCTACGCCACCTCACCCCCCGCACACTGTGCGTCACACCCACCCGGCCCGCTCTACGCCACCCCCCCCTGCAGACCAAGCCCCTCACCCTGTACGTTACACCCCCGACACACTCTACGTTACACACCCCCGACCCCCTCTCCGTTACATACACCCGACCCCGGCGCTCTCTCCGTTACATACACCCGACCCCCTCGCTCTCTCCGTTACATACACCCGACCCCCTCTCCGTTACATACACCCGACCCCCTCGCTCTCTCCGTTACATACACCCGACCCCCTCTCCGTTACATACACCCGACCCCCTCTCCGTTACATACACCCGACCCCGGCGCTCTCTCCGTTACATACACCCGACCCCGGCGCTCTCTCCGTTACATACACCCGACCCCCTCTCCGTTACATACACCCGACCCCGGCGCTCTCTCCGTGACATACACCCGACCCCCTCTCCGTCACATACACCCGACCCTGCCACATGGCTCAAGGTTTAACCACTTCAATAACGCCCCCTCCCCCCCCCCACCCAATTTTGGCCCCCCAAAAGTTTTTGCTAAATAAAGAAAAGACTGAAAGTATTATTAAAACAAAAAACTCATTTTCTTTGTTTCGGTTATAAAATTCTGCAAACACATTTCTTCATAAATTGTGTCCAAAATGTGTCGTGCTTCGCGCCTTTGCTGAAAATCCGGGACTATGGTTCCAGAAGCAGCCGGGTCCTCACCAACGCTAACCAGCCAATCGGATCGCTCTGATGTGAAAGGGAAATGGGGGCCGACAGCTTCAACCCCACTACTGCGCTGTGCGATGGCCGCGATTGGACCGGCCCGTATCCTGCGATGGCCGCGATTGGACCGGCCCGTATCCTGCGATGGCCGCGATTGGACCGGCCCGTATCCTGCGATGGCCGCGATTGGACCGGCCCGTATCCTGCGATGGCCGCGATTGGACCGGCCCGTATCCTGCGATGGCTGCGATTGGACCGGCCCGTATCCTGCGATGGCCGCGATTGGACCGGCCCGTATCCTGCGATGGCCGCGATTGGACCGGCCCGTATCCTGCGATGGCCGCGATTGGACCGGCCCGTATCCTGCGATGGCCGCGATTGGACCGGCCTGTAAAGTGTGATGGCCGTGATTGGACCGGCCTGCACCGTGCGATGGCCGTGATTGGACCGGCCTGCACCATGTGATTGTTGTAACCAATCACAGAGCTCACCACAATAGTACAGAATGAATGGAAACCATTGTGTGCATGTGATTGGTCACAGAGATCGCACAGTACGGACGGGGCCAATCCCCAGCCTTCGCACGGTCCTGGGATCAGCGCAGTCAGATGAAGTGGCAGCGCGGCCTGTAGGGAGGGCAGCCATTGGAGCGGGGGCAGGGCTGGACTGCACACAGGTGTCCCAGGATAGGTGGCGGTTTCCTATAGGGGCGCAGAAGCCAGGGGGAGGGGCCAGGATCGGCAGGGGGAAGGGCTGCCCTGTACATCACAGCAGGAAAGTCTCACATTTGTTATAACAGTTACAATCACCATAAGCCCCTCCCACTATTCCTCACCTTTGCCACGCCTACTAGGCCCCTGGACAGTTGTCACTCCGCCCCCTGCTCCTCCCACCCACACATATGGACTGCCCTCCCAGCAGCCAATCGAATTCCTCCCCCCCGGAAGTGAAGGCCGGTCTCCCCGGTAACCATCCTGTGGCGCCATCTTGTGGTTGGCGGGTACGGAGGGGGGGTTCGGTATGAGGTGCCCCCCTCTCTCCCCCTCCCCCCGCTCGGTATCCCCCGGACAGCCCCCTTCTACATAAACACAGCGGCCCGGTCCCCCTCCCCCGCTCGGTCCGCCATGTTGTGGTTGGCGGGGGAGGATATCTCGATAGTCTCGGTGTTTGTGGTGGCCCCTCCCCCCGGGGGGGCCCCTGTGCCCGGCACTGCGGGTCTCGGTACACCCGGTAGGGTCTCTCACCATCCCGGCGGTGGTACAGCGGCCTCACCACCCGTCAGCCTCCTGCGCTGTGTCCGCACTGCGACCTCCCTCCCGGCATGCACCGCGCAGCGCCCCGCCCCCAGCTCACCGCCATCTTGTGTGTGGCTCCTTCCGCCAAGACCTCCCACTTCCGGGACCTACACCTGTGCGAGGAGGGGCGGGGCGACCGGGTAGCGTCTCCATAGGGACAGGGTGGGCGGGGACGGACGCCGCTGATCTTCCTCAACGATGCAACTGGGGGAGGCTTTTGGCGCCAAATTTACCTCAGAGAAACCGGAAGTGAGGAACAACCAGACAGCGCGCGATACCGGGAGAGGGGGAAACCGTACAGGGGGGACACCGAAGACATTGGAAGTGACAGAGCCGGGTCCCCATGGTGAGTTCCCCCCAATCACCTCCACATACTGAGCCCATCAATAATCGATCACTGGGATCAATACGCCCCCCCGCCTACCTTACCGCCATTTGTCACCACTGCCCCCCCCCCGCCCTCACCGCCATTTGTCACCACTGCCCCCCCCCCCCCCGCCCTCACCGCCATTTGTCACCACTGCCCCCCCCGCCCTCACCGCCAATTGTCACCACTGCCCCCCCCCCCCCGCCGACCTCACCGCCAATTGTCACCACTGCCCCCCCCCCCCGC
>NW_028319844.1:77500-183445 GCF_062004578.1 Staurois parvus
GGGCCCCTTAGTACCGATTGAGCATCGTTTAAACACCACGGCCTACCTGAGTATTGTTGCTGACCATGTCCATCCCTCTATGACTCCAGTGTCCCCATCTTCTGATGGCTCCTTCCGGCAGGATAATGCTCCATGTCACAAAGCTCAGATCATCTCCAACTGGTTTCTGGAACATGACAATGAGGTCCCTGGACTCCAATGGCCTCCAGTCACCAGATCTCCATCCAATAGAGCTCCTTTGGGATGCGGTGGAACGGGAGATTCCCATCATGGATGTGCAGCCGACAAATCTGCAGCAACTACGTGACACCAACATGTCAATATGGAGCAACATCTCTGAGGAACGTTCCCAACACCTTGTTGGATCTATGCCATGAAGAATGAAGGCAAAAGGGGGTCCAAGCAGAGACCCTGGAGGACTGACCTATGTGCTCAGCTTTGGACAGGGAGGAGCTTTACATGTTTTAACATTGTTTTATTAAATTTTTTTTTTTTTTCGCTGTCCTTATAATTGTTTTGGAAGCTTTATTGCTATCCCGAGAGATGAACGGCATCAGTAGCATGGGTCATGACAGGTCCTCTTTACTAAGAGATCTGATGTGTATTAGACCTCACATCTCTCCTCTGCTCTCCAAAGCTTCTGATCACACCCTGATAGGCGAGCAATGTCAGCTGTGTCCCCGGAAGTGACACCATAGAGGTCAGTTCCAGGGTCATGTGTCACAGGGAAAGAATGTTCTCACTGCACTTGTTTTCTATGGTACCCAGAGGAACAGGAGAGCCCGGCAACCACCACAGGTGCCACCAGTGGGGAGATGGGGGGCATCATTTGAGAGTCTCATAAAAGCAATTGGGCAGCTATAGAGCTCATAACCTAGTACTGGGTAGTTGGCTTCAGCTGGCCATGGTGAGGTGTGACATCTGCTGGGTGGACCAAGTGCCTTCCCCTGTCAGGAGCCTTGCCCTTTGGGGATAGGTGGTCAGGGAAAGGACCGCCCTCTTTAGGAGGTGACCTGTGACACAAAATGTGTAGGGAGATCCCTGGGTGTCCTCTTCTGCCATGGCTGCCCAGTGCTTGGGGACATGATTGGTGTCATGATTGCTATCCTGAGGATGGTGAGTAACAGAGGAGTACAGCCTTGAGGATGGGGGGAGGGTACCATAGAGAGGTACAGCCTTGAGGATGGGGGGAGGGTACCATAGAGAGGTACAGCCTTGAGGATGGGGGGAGGGTACCATAGAGAGGTACAGCCTTGAGGATGGGGGGAGGGTACCATAGAGAGGTACAGCCTTGAGGATGGGGGGAGGGTACCATAGAGAGGTGCAGCCTTGAGGATGGGGGGAGGGTACCATGGAGAGGTGCAGCCTTGAGGATGGGGGGAGGGTACCATAGAGAGGTACAGCCTTGAGGATGGGGGGAGGGTACCATGGAGAGGTACAGCCTTGAGGATGGGGGGAGGGTACCATGGAGAGGTACAGCCTTGAGGATGGGGGGAGGGTACCATGGAGAGGTGCAGCCTTGAGGATGGGGGGAGGGTACCATGGAGAGGTACAGCCTTGAGGATGGGGGGAGGGTACCATAGAGAGGTACAGCCTTGAGGATGGGGGGAGGGTACCATCGAGAGGTGCAGCCTTGAGGATGGGGGGAGGGTACCATGGAGAGGTACAGCCTTGAGGATGGGGGGAGGGTACCATCGAGAGGTGCAGCCTTGAGGATGGGGGGAGGGTACCATGGAGAGGTACAGCCTTGAGGATGGGGGGAGGGTACCATGGAGAGGTACAGCCTTGAGGATGGGGGGAGGGTACCATGGAGAGGTGCAGCCTTGAGGATGGGGGGAGGGTACCATGGAGAGGTGCAGCCTTGAGGATGGGGGGAGGGTACCATGGAGAGGTGCAGCCTTGAGGATGGGGGGAGGGTACCATGGAGAGGTGCAGCCTTGAGGATGGGGGGAGGGTACCATGGAGAGGTGCAGCCTTGAGGATGGGGGGAGGGTACCATGGAGAGGTGCAGCCTTGAGGATGGGGGGAGGGTACCATGGAGAGGTGCAGCCTTGAGGATGGGGGGAGGGTACCATGGAGAGGTGCAGCCTTGAGGATGGGGGGAGGGTACCATGGAGAGGTACAGCCTTGAGGATGGGGGGAGGGTACCATGGAGAGGTGCAGCCTTGAGGATGGGGGGAGGGTACCATGGAGAGGTGCAGCCTTGAGGATGGGGGGAGGGTACCATGGAGAGGTGCAGCCTTGAGGATGGGGGGGAGGGTACCATCGAGAGGTGCAGCCTTGAGAATGGTGAGTAGCATAGAGAGGTACAGCCATGGGGAAGGGGGGTACCATAGAGAGGTGCAGCCTTGAGGATGGTGATTACCATAGAGAGGTACAGCCATGGGGAACCCCCCCGTACAATAGAACAGTACAGTGCGGAAGTGGCACCTCACACCTGGCCCAATGGACTCTCAGTACCTTTAGAGAAGCTCTGCCCAGAGATGATGCCTCACACCTGGCCCCAGTGACTGGCAGTACCATAGAGAAGTACAGCCTTGTGGATGGTGAGTACCAAAGAGTAGCATTTCCTGAGGTGGCATCCCTCACCTGGCCACAGGGACTGTCCGTACCATAGAGAAGCACTGCCCCAAAGGTAGCCTCTCTCACCTTGCCTCCCGGGGGTTGGGACTTTTAGGAGTGTGCTTTACTTTCCATCGATGGCACATTGGGCCTTGCTGGGATCTCAGGTGGCTGCAGGACCAGTACTACTGACATCCCTGACACTGGAGCCTGTGGTTCCTGTACTGGTCAGCCATGTTCTGTAGTAAGGTGTCACAGGCTTATAGTCCATGTCATGAGTCTGAGGTGGACGAAGGGACCGCATGTCACGCAGTTTCCTGACATCTTTGTGTCTTCCTTTCTCGCAGATTCTCTATCCTGGCCCCGAGTCCCTCTCCCTGGTAGCGGCGGTGAATCATGCCTTTACCCAGAGATGAGATGGGTGAGCCTCCTCTCAGCCACACTCCTATCCCGATCCCGGCCTACTTCCACCAAGCAGAGGAGAGCTTCTCACTGAAGAAGAGGGGCCGCTCACTCTGCTACACCCTCCCACCACGTCCTCCGGTGAAGAGCGGGGCCTCCATCAGCCGACTCTTCCCCAACAAACAGCGATCATGGAGCCAGCCTCGTCCCCAGAGCGTGTCCTTCCGAAGCCCTCAACCCAAGGAACCCGACAGTCAACTGTACGACCACAGCAAGGGAGAGACCTTCTTCAAGCAGTGCTTCCAGAGTGTCTGCAAATTGGGCCGGGGCTCCTTTGGAGAAGTGTATAAGGTGAGCAGTGGTGGATGGGGGACTGGGGCTGATGGTGGGTTCCGGTGCCGGCCCGTAGCTGACTCCAGGGCTGGTTCCGGTGCTGGTCTGTAGCGGATTCCGTGGCCGGTTCTGGCAGCGGCCTGTAGATGACTCCAGGACAGAGCACGACTCACAGTGGTAGCCTGGATCCAACACTACACCTGGGAGCCAGGTAATGGTGGCCTGTGGTGCTGCTGGAGGTTGAGTTCCCTGTGTCAGCAGAATATCTCCTCACATTGGTGTATAATATGGAGATGTTCTTCTCACTTTGTAAATCTTTGGTTTCTTGAAGGTGCGAAGTCGGGAGGACGGATGTTTTTATGCCGTGAAGCGCTCGGTATCTCCGTTTCGGGGCGAGTCTGACCGCCATCGTAAGCTGGAAGAAGTGAGAAAACACGAGCGCGTGGGAGAGCACCCCAATTGCTTGCGCTTTGTGCGTGCCTGGGAGGAGAAACGCATGTTGTATCTACAGACGGAGCTGTGCGTGGGGAGCCTGCAGCAACATTCTGAGGATTTCGGTGCTCCTCTGCCCTCCCGACAAGTGTGGGACATCGCATGTGACCTCCTGCGGGGGCTGAAACATCTCCATGACCGCAACCTGCTGCACCTGGACATCAAACCTGCCAACGTCTTCATCTCCTTCTCCGGGGTCTACAAGTTGGGGGACTTTGGGCTGATGGTGGAACTGGACGGTGCAGAGGGGAGCAGGGATGCTCAGGAGGGGGACCCTCGGTATATGTCTCCAGAACTGCTGGATGGGGTCTTCACTAAAGCAGCCGACGTGTTTAGGTGAGAGGAAGACCTCGCCTGTTTTCTCTCTGGATTTTATACTATAAAAAACTCCCCCAGAGGTTTCTCCATCGTTCATTGGGTGACACAGGAATTCAGATAGTCGGGTTATGTTGCTGCCTACAGGTGGTCGGGACTCTGGCAAACAAAACATATGAAAACCCGCCTCCTATAACCACTCCTCTACCCAGCATTCCTCAGTTTTTTTGTTGTCCCAGGAGGTTGGAGGCCTTCAGCTGTACTAAAACTGAAGTCTCTCTTGTGTTTGCAGCCTTTTTACTAACATGAAGGTTCGTCGGTTGGTTCCCCTACAAGTCTCAGCGGTCTCTTCCAATCCTTATGGGATATTTTTGCTGTGATGATTCTCGCTTTTCGAAGTGATCTGGTTGTGTCATTGGTTGTCTGGCCAGTTACTTCACTCTTATCGTTTTGTTCCATGAATCCCAAGGGTTGGTCAGGGCCGGATTTCCCATAGGCATGTGCCTAGGGGGCGCCCATCTGGGGGGAGGGAGACTTGTCCGCAGTTAAATAGCAGACACACTCCTGTAGAGGAGGGGACAATCCTGTCACAGTACATCTGGGTCTTGTCTCCTGGGAGATGGGTGGTGATTGGTCCTCTTGTCTTGTTTCTATGGTATTGGCAGGGAGGCGTGGTGTCGGTGTTTGAGACGTGTCCCGAGATTTGGTTGCCGCAGTTAGATGATGGTCTTCAGGGTCCTGGCTCTATGTATATATCCAGGTACTCGGTGAGGGAGGTGCTGTGCCAGGCTGTCCAGGGTTGCTCAGGTGGTGGATCGGTTCCCCTGCCTGGTCCAGGGAGATCGGCATAGTCTATTTCATGTCTTTACCGGGATGGAGCACAACACGTGTCGGGGTCATCAGTGATAGGCGGCTGGTATGGGGGAGGGGAAAGAGGAGTTACACAGAATGTCCGCACTGCCAGTCCCATCTGCGAGGCTCCACTGAGCACAGAGATTGGCCAGAGGGGTCCTGGTGATTGGAGGGGGGGGGGGGGAGGCTATAGGTGAATTAGATGGCTTTGGGTGGTGAAGAGGGGAGTGACATTTGGGATGGAGTTGTAGAAAGTACATGAGGCTTTTTGGGAGGGGCTATTTAAAGGTGAGTGGTATTTGGGGGTGGGGCTATTGAGAGAGGAGCTGCACTTGGGGATGAAGTTATGTAGATGTGAGTGGCATTTGGGGGTGGGGCTATGGAGAGGGAGCTATGTTAGCAGGCTATTGGGAGTAGAGGGGCCATTGTGGGAGTGGCTATGAAGAGTACAGGGGGGTTGTGGGTGAGGCTATGAAGAGCTGGTTGGGGTTATGGAGCAAAGTGATGGGTGAGCAGTAGTGTTGTGCAAAAACCTGGCAACCAATCAGATATGATGTGCTGTATCCTCCAGCAACCAGTCAGGGAGCGGTATTGACATGCTGTAACTTCTGGCAAACAATCACAATCGCTGTCTGAGCTGCTGCAGTAAACTGATTTTCAGTCTAGCTGCTATTTATTGTATGTCTCAGAGCAGGTGGAAAGCCCCTTGCATCAGAGTTCCCCTTTGCATCGCAGTCCGCAGAGTTCCCCTTTGCATCGCAGTCCGCAGAGTTCCCCTTTGCATCGCAGTCCGCAGAGTTCCCCTTTGCATCGCAGTCCGCAGAGTTCCCCTTTGCATCGCAGTCCGCAGAGTTCCCCTTTGCATCGCAGTCCGCAGAGTTCCCCTTTGCATCGCAGTCCGCAGAGTTCCCCTTTGCATCGCAGTCCGCAGAGTTCCCCTTTGCATCGCAGTCCGCAGAGTTCCCCTTTGCATCGCAGTCCGCAGAGTTCCCCTTTGCATCGCAGTCCGCAGAGTTCCCCTTTGCATCGCAGTCCGCAGAGTTCCCCTTTGCATCGCAGTCCGCAGAGTTCCCCTTTGCATCGCAGTCCGCAGAGTTCCCCTTTGCATCGCAGTCCGCTGTATTACACACATAAGTATTTGTATAAAAATGTTATCAAGTAAAAAAAAAAAAAAAAAATTGGCCTTACTGTCTTTTTTTTTTTTTTTTTTTTTTTTTTTGGTGAGAGGCGCTTCATAATTCTCTGCCTATAGGCTCCCGAGATGTAAATCCTGCCCTGGGTTGGCAGTGTAAGGTTTGGTTGTCTGGCCAGGTCACCTTACTAGTACACTCCCAACCCTTGGGATTCAGGGAACAAAGGATGAGTACACAGAGGTAACTTGGCCAGACAACCAAACCTGGGTACTTCACTGTTCTCATCCTTTGGTCCCAGAATCCCAGGGGTTAGGAGTGTCAGGTTTGGTTGTCTAGCCAGGTAACTCGCTGTTGTCATCCTTTGGTCCCAGAATCCCAGGGGTTAGGAGTGTCAGGTTTGGTTGTCTAGCCAGGTAACTCACTGTTGTCATCCTTTGTTCCCAGAATCCCAGGGGTTGGGAGTGTCAGGTTTGGTTGTCTAGCCAGGTAACTCACTGTTCTCATCCTTCCCAGAATCCCAGGGTTAGGAGTGTCAGGTTTGGTTGTCTAGCCAGGTAACTCACTGTTCTCATCCTTTGTTCCCAGAATCCCAGGGGTTAGGAGTGTCAGGTTTGGTTGTCTAGCCAGGTAACTCACTGTTCTCATCCTTTGTTCCCAGAATCCCAGGGGTTGGGAGTGTCAGGTTTGGTTGTCTAGCCAGGTAATTCACTGTTGTCATCCTTTGTTGCCCGAATCCCAGGGGTTAGGAGTGTAAGGTTTGGTTGTCTAGCCAGGTAACTCACTGTTCTCATCCTTTGTTCCCAGAATCCCAGGGGTTGGGAGTGTCAGGTTTGGTTGTCTAGCCAGGTAATTCACTGTTGTCATCCTTTGGTCCCAGAATCCCAGGGGTTGGGAGTGTCAGGTTTGGTTGTCTAGCCAGGTAACTCACTGTTGTCATCCTTTGGTCCCAGAATCCCAGGGGTTGGGAGTGTCAGGTTTGGTTGTCTAGCCAGGTAACTCACTGTTGTCATCCTTTGGTCCCAGAATCCCAGGGGTTAGGAGTGTAAGGTTTGGTTGTCTAGCCAGGTAACTCACTGTTCTCATCCTTTGTTCCCAGAATCCCAGGGGTTGGGAGTGTCAGGTTTGGTTGTCTAGCCAGGTAACTCACTGTTCTCATCCTTTGTTCCCAGAATCCCAGGGGTTAGGAGTGTCAGGTTTGGTTGTCTAGCCAGGTAACTCGCTGTTGTCATCCTTTGTTGCCCGAATCCCAGGGGTTAGGAGTGTCAGGTTTGGTTGTCAAGCCAGGTAACTCGCTGTTGTCATCCTTTGTTGCCCGAATCCCAGGGGTTGGGAGTGTAAGGTTTGGACCTTTCTGCTTGTGGGCCATCTGATCTTCTCTTGTTGGCCTTTTTTGTTTCCTTTGGAGAAACTGGGCACTTGTCCCATTGGTCTTGCTGACTATATCCCATTGTTGGGTCTCTTTTGTTTGTCAGGTCGTTGGTGTTCCACCTATTATGGTGGGTTGTAGTGTCACAGGCTCTCGTTGGTTCAGGCTCCTAGTATTTCGTTGGTGGTTTCTTCTGTCCCATTCTTTAGGGTAAAGGTTGGTCCTCTGTGGCCTCTCCTTTGGTTGTAGGCAGATTTCTCTGTCTTGCAGAGGCTTCTTGTTACGTGGTTAAGATTTGGTCCTTCATGTAGTCCTTGTAGGAGATTCCTAGTCCCTCGTTGGATCTGTTCTGGTCTGTTGGCCACCCCTCAGTTGGACTGCTGTTGGGTGTCACCTTCTGTATCTGAATTCCTGTGTCCCTCAATGGACGAGGGATAAAATGTCTTGTATATATGTCAGAGGATGGAAGTTCTGTCACACTGGAGTTGGGATATGGAGTTGGATTTTACAGTTTGGGATATCCTAAATCTGAAAGTCTGCAGATATTGATGAGGTTGATGGTGTTCTTCCACCTAACTGTCTATGTCCCCATCTTCTAGTCTCGGCATGTCGCTGCTGGAGGTCGCCTGTAATATGGAACTCCCGAAGGGAGGGGAGAGCTGGCAGCAGCTACGACGGGGTCATCTTCCCACAGAGTTCACTTTACGTGAGTTCCCACACTGCACTGGGGAGAAGATGGGTCCCGGTGTTCAGATTGGAATGTATGGGCCCACCTTCCCTAGGAAAAGGTTGTCGCTGGAGATCCCACCTCGCATCCTGTCCCAGGAGGAATCTCTCAGCTCAGACCAATACAGTCCTCCTGGAAGAATTCTGGTGCATTGATTGTATAATTCTACCTGTTTTCTAGAATTACCGCAGGATTTCCTGAAGGTTCTGGGCGGCATGCTGGAGCCGGACTATCGCTGTCGGGCCACCGTGGACTGGCTGCTCTCCCTTCCTGCGATTATTAGGGCTGAGCGATGGAGGAAAGCCACTCTGACTACCAAAAATATGCTTTCCAAAATATTTGTCGTCTTCCAGGTACGATCAATCGATGTCTGTTCCTAACAGGTCTTCATGCTGTGCCTCACCTCTCCTTCAGTCTGTCTTCTCTGGTATATGATTTCACTTATGGGAAAAGCTGCTCTGATAGAAGCACACAGGCTGCCATTGCTGACTTGTTCTGCCGATGTTCCCTGACTGTGTGCTGGTCCTCCACAACCACTGACCTGGAGACAGTGAGCCGATAAGTGACCCTTCTGACGTTCCAGATACTGTAGGCTTCTCCCAGGTCAGTGAAATAATCGAGAGGCCATCCCTGCAAACCAAACACACTCTTACCTGTCCGCTGTCTGCCCTTCATAATCCTTCACTGAAGAGCCAATCTTCCCGAGAACCTTCAACACCCTGGGAGTGCCAGATTCCTGAACCCCCCCTCAGGAGGGGACAAGGACACACCACAGGGTACGATGATAGAAACCACGGAGCCCAGTGGGGGACCAGGACACATCATGGGGACAATGGAAGGAACCATGGGACCCAGTGGGGGACAAGAACACACCGCAGGAGATAGTGGGGAACCAGGACACAGCACAGGGGACAATGGAAGGAACGTCTGGGTACATCGGGAGACAAGAGGAGGCAGCGGGGGACCAGGACACAGCACACGGGACAGCGGGGGACCAGGACACAGCACGGGACAGCGGGGAACCAGGACACAGCACAGGAGACAAAGGGGGGCGCGGGGCACGGCGCGGGGGCGCGGGGCACGGCGCGGGGGACCGGGGCACGGCGCGGGGGGCACGGCGCGGGACACGGCGCGGGGGACCGGGGCACGGCGGGGGACCGGGACACGGCACAGGGGACAGCGGGGGACCGGGACACGGCACGGGGGACCGGGACACGGCACAGGGGACAGCGGGGGACCGGGACACGGCACAGGGGACAGCGGGGGACCCGGGACACTGCACGGGGGACCGGGACACGGCACAGGGGACAGCGGGGGACCGGGACACGGCACAGGGGACAGCGGGGGACCGGGACACGGCACGGGACAGCGGAAGACCAGGGGACAGCACAGGGGACAGCGGGGGACCAGGACACAGCACAGGGGACAGCGGGGGACCAGGGCACAGCACAGGGGACAGCGGGGGACCAGGACACAGCACAGGGGACAACGGGACTAGGGCACAGCACAGGGGACAGCGGGGGACCGGGACACGGCACGGGGGACCGGGACACGGCACAGGGGACAGCGGGGGACCGGGACACGGCACGGGGGACCGGGACACGGCACAGGGGACAGCGGGGGACCGGGACACGGCACAGGGGACAGCGGGGGACCGGGACACGGCACAGGGGACAGCGGGGGACCGGGACACGGCACAGGGGACAGCGGGGGACCGGGACACGGCACAGGGGACAGCGGGGGACCGGGACACGGCACTGGACAGCGGAAGACCAGGGGACAGCACAGGGGACAGCGGGGGACCAGGGGACAGCACAGGGGACAGCGGGGGACCAGGCACAGCACAGGGGACAGCGGGGGACCAGGGCACAGCACAGGGGACAGCGGGGGACCAGGACACAGCACAGGGGACAGCGGGGGACCAGGGCACAGCACAGGGGACCAGGGCACAGCACAGGGGACCAGGGCACAGCACAGGGGACCAGGGCACAGCACAGGGGACCAGGACACAGCACAGGGGACCAGGACACAGCATGGGACAGTGGGACACCCAGTAGTGGTGTCAGATATGAAGGGAGATTGCTGCTGAAAGATCTCCAGCACATTGGAGTTGGGCGGTTCGGTCAGCAAACGGGTGATTGGTGTTTGATTTGGAGAGATTCTTTCCAGTCTGAAAGGCGGCATTTCCAGCGGGGTTCAGCAGTGGTCACCCCCACACTCCAGGTTACAATAATAAGTGCCCCCCCAGATCTGCAGAACCCGGCCTATTAGGATGTGGTGGTCAGCCTTTCACCTCCTCCCCTGGGAGGTGTCCTCCATGTGTAATTTTAATTTCTTTGTTCTCCGTCTCCCTCAGTTTCTCATGTGGCTCGTGTCAGTGGTGTTCCACGGCTTGAAGCGCCCGGTGAGGTGGCTGTGGCGATGGGGGAGGGGTATTCCTCTGTTGCAGTCCCTGCCTTCTTCTCCTTCGCCCAACCTGCTTGCTGAGAGCAGCCTGTCCAGTGACTGGGATGAGGACAGCTTTGGGGAAGATGTGTTTGATGTTCCGCCCAGCCCACTAGGCATCGTCCAGAGGCTCTCCTATGATGGACTGGAGTTCCCTCTCAGGTGAGTATAGCACATTATGGTGACTTGCTGCTCTATACCTGATTATTGGTTATT
This sequence comes from Staurois parvus, assembly GCF_062004578.1. Classification (NCBI taxonomy): domain Eukaryota; kingdom Metazoa; phylum Chordata; class Amphibia; order Anura; family Ranidae; genus Staurois; species Staurois parvus. The sequence continues at coordinate 88,344 of NW_028319844.1, forward strand.
AACCCCAACCTGGTGTCTTGACGTGACAGAATCATGTGAACCATGAAGGACAGAACCCAGACTAGATCTTCACAGGTCAGTCCACCTCCTAAGGCTGGTTTCAGCTAAAGGTGGAGCCTCCAGGGGTAAACACCTGACAGCTGCTTAGAGGTGCATATACCTGCAGAAGCTTTCATTGGCCCCACCCCCTCTTTTTCTGGCCCCATCCCCACCTCAGCGGTCATTGGGCCCCGTCCCCGCCTCCTCAGTGGTCTTTGGGCCCCATCCCCACCCCCTCAGCGGTCATTGGGCCCCCATCCACCCTCTCAGTGGTCATTGGGGCCCCATCCCCGCCTCCTCAGTGGTCATTGGGGCCCCATCCCCGCCTCCTCAGTGGTCATTGGGGCCCCATCCCCGCCTCCTCAGTGGTCATTGGGGCCCCATCCCCGCCTCCTCAGTGGTCATTGGGCCCCATCCCCGCCTCCTCAGTGGCCATTGGGGCCCCATCCCCGCCTCCTCAGTGGCCATTGGGGCCCCATCCCCGCCTCCTCAGTGGCCATTGGGGCCCCATCCCCGCCTCCTCAGTGGCCATTGGGGCCCCATCCCCGCCTCCTCAGTGGCCATTGGGGCCCCATCCCCGCCTCCTCAGTGGCCATTGGGGCCCCATCCCCGCCTCCTCAGTGGCCATTGGGGCCCCATCCCCGCCTCCTCAGTGGCCATTGGGGCCCCATCCCCGCCTCCTCAGTGGCCATTGGGGCCCCATCCCCGCCTCCTCAGTGGCCATTGGGGCCCCATCCCCGCCTCCTCAGTGGCCATTGGGGCCCCATCCCCGCCTCCTCAGTGGCCATTGGGGCCCCATCCCCGCCTCCTCAGTGGCCATTGGGGCCTCGGCCCCCGCCTCCTCAGCGGTCATTGGGGCCTCGGCCCCCGCCCCCTCAGCGGTCATTTGGGCCTCGGCCCCCGCTCCCTCCGTTTTTTATATTGTTCCATCTTTGCATATTGTGCTACCTTTCCATTGGTTTTACTCTTCAGAAATTCTCCAGAGCTGATGTCACGGCCATCCCTGGGCAGCACATCGACCCCTTGCAACAAGTCTCCTGATTACAGCACAAGGAAGAGGTAAGTGCTCGGTCTCTGCTCTGTGGGTGCTTCATCCTTCATCTGTACTACTTCCCCTATCATTCTCCATTATCATTCTCTGTCATCCTTTCATCTGTATTCCTTCCCCTTTCATCTCTCATTTATATTCCTTTCTTCATGGTGGAGAGTTCCAATAGGTATGTGCTTGTTATGGTGAGTTCCCGATAGTGAGGGACGGTATTGGGTTGGGAGGTGTAGACGGTATGTACTAATCATGGTGAGCTCCCGATACTGAGGGACAGTGTTGGGTTGGGAGGTGTGGACGCTGAGTTCCCGATAGTGAAGGATGGTATTGGGTTGGGAGGTGTGGACGGTATGTACTAATCATGGTGTGCTCCCGATACTGAGGAACGGTGTTGGGTTGGGAGGTGTGGACGCTGAGTTCCCGATAGTGAGGGACGGTATTGGGTTGGGAGGTGTAGACGGTATGTACTAATCATGGTGTGCTCCCGATACTGAGGGACGGTGTTGGGTTGGGAGGTGTGGACGCTGAGTTCCTGATAGTGAGGGATGGTATTGGGTTGGGAGGTGTGGACGGTATGTACTAATCATGGTGTGCTCCCGATACTGAGGGACGGTGTTGGGTTGGGAGGTGTGGACGCTGAGTTCCTGATAGTGAGGGATGGTATTGGGTTGGGAGGTGTGGACAGTAAGTTCCCGATACTGAAGGACGGTGTTGGGTTGGGAGGTGTGGATGGTGAGTTCCCGATAGTGAGGAACGGTATTGGGTTGGGAGGTGTGGACAGTATGTACTAATCATGGTGAGTTCCCGGTACTGAGGGACAGTGTTGGGTTGGGAGGTGTGGACGATGAGTTCCCGATACTGAGGGCCGGTGTTGGGTTGGGAGGTGTGGACGGTATTGGGAGGTGTGGAGGGTGAGTTCCCGATACTGAGGGACGGTGTTGGGTTGGGAGGTGTGGACGGTATGTACTAATCATGGTGAGTTCCCGGTACTGAGGGACAGTGTTGGGTTGGGAGGTGTGGATGGTGAGTTCCCGATACTGAGGGCCGGTGTTGGGTTGGGAGGTGTGGACGGTTAGTTCCCGATACTGAGCGCCGGTGTTGGGTTCGGAGGTGTGGACGGTGAGTTCCCGATACTGAGGGCCGGTGTTGGGTTGGGAGGTGTGGACGGTGAGTTCCCGATACTGAGCGCCGGTGTTGGGTTGGGAGGTGTGGACGGTGAGTTCCCGATACTGAGGGCCGGTGTTGGGTTGGGAGGTGTGGACGGTGAGTTCCCGATACTGGAGGCCAGTGTTGGGTTGGGAGGTGTGGACGGTGAGTTCCCGATACTGAGGGACGGTGTTGGGTTGGGAGGTGTGGACGGTGAGTTCCCGATACTGAGGGACGGTGTTGGGTTGGGAGGTGTGGACGGTGAGTTCCCGATACTGAGGGCCGGTGTTGGGTTGGGAGGTGTGGACGGTGAGTTCCCGATACTGGAGGCCAGTGTTGGGTTGGGAGGTGTGGACGGTGAGTTCCCGATACTGAGGGCCGGTGTTGGGTTGGGAGGTGTGGACGGTATTGGGAGGCGTGGAGGGTGAGTTCCCGATACTGAGGGACGGTGTTGGGTTGGGAGGTGTGGACGGTATTGGGAGGCGTGGAGGGTGAGTTCCCGATACTGAGGGACGGTGTTGGGTTGGGAGGTGTGGACGGTGAGTTCCCGATACTGAGGGACGGTGTTGGGTTGGGAGGTGTGGACGGTGAGTTCCCGATACTGAGGGACGGTGTTGGGAGGTGTGGATGGTGAGTTCCCCATACTGAGGGACGGTGTTGGGTTGGGAGGTGTGGACGGTGAGTTCCCAATACTGAAGGACGGTGTTGGGTTGGGAGGTGTGGACGGTGTTGACTTGGGAGGTGTGGATGGTATTGGGAGGTGTGGACGGTGAGTTCCTGATACTGAGGGCCGGTGTTGGGTTGGGAGGTGTGGACGGTGAGTTCCCGATACTGAGGGCTGGTGTTGGGTTGGGAGGTGTGGACGGTGAGTTCCCGATACTGAGGGACGGTGTTGGGAGGTGTGGACGGTGAGTTCCCGATACTGAGGGACGGTGTTGGGAGGTGTGGACGGTGAGTTCCCGATACTGAGGGATGGTGTTGGGAGGTGTGGACGGTGTTGGGTTGGGAGGTGTGGACGGTGAGTTCCCGATACTGAAGGACGGTGTTGGGTTGGGAGGTGTGGACGGTGAGTTCCTGATACTGAGGGCCGCTGTTTGGTTGGGAGGTGTGGACGGTGAGTTCCCCATACTGAGGGACGGTGTTGGGAGGTGTGGATGGTGAGTTCCCGATACTGAGGGACGGTATTGGGAGGTGTAAACGGTGAGTTCCCGATACTGAAGGACGGTGTTGGGAGGTGTAAACGGTGAGTTCCCGATACTGAAGGACGGTGTTGGGTTGGGAGGTGTGGACGGTGAGTTCCCGATACTGAAGGACGGTGTTGGGAGGTGTGGACGGTGAGTTCCCCATACTGAGGGATGGTGTTGGGACGTGTGGACGGTGTTGGGAGGTGTGGATGGTGAGTTTCCGATACTGAAGAACGGGGTTGGGTTGGGAGGTGTGGACGGTGAGTTCCCGATACTGAGGGTCAGTGTTGGGTTGGGAGGGGAGGTGTGGACGGTGAGTTCCCGATACTTAGGACCGGTGTTGGGAGGTGTGGACGGTATTGGGAGGCGTGGAGGGTGAGTTCCCGATACTTAGGGCCGGTGTTGGGAGGTGTGGACGGTATTGGGAGGCGTGGAGGGTGAGTTCCCGATACTTAGGGCTGGTGTTGGGTTGGGAGGTGTGGACGGTGTTGGGAGGTGTGGACGGTGAGTTCCCGATATTGAGGGCCGCTGTTGGGTTGGGAGGTGTGGACGGTGAGTTCCCGATATTGAGGGCCGCTGTTGGGTTGGGAGGTGTGGACGGTGAGTTCCCGATATTGAGGGCCGCTGTTGGGTTGGGAGGTGTGGACGGTGAGTTCCCGATACTGAAGGACGGTGTTGATTAGGTATCTTCTATAATAATCATCTGACCAGATCTGGAATTGCTCCTCTCGTAGGTCGGCGCTGACCCTGACCCCGAACATCAGCCGTATCAGCCAGGATTCTTCGCTCAGTGTGAAGTCGGTCAGTCCGGACAGCAGCGGCAGCTCCTCGGGATTCATAGACACTGAAGGGCCCCGCTCTGGATTTCTTCCCCGCAATCTGCTCACTATGTTCGATGAGACGTTGGATAAATAAATCCCATTATGTGAAGCCAGCAGACTATTGCAGCTACAATGTGAGATCTGCCACCTACGTGGTGCCCCCTGTGGCCAGGAACTGCAGTCACGTCTGTGTTATTAGCTGAGGCCACCACAGGCTTGGGGTATGGAGGTTGTGGGTGGAGGACACTGCCAGGACCTGCACAGCCAATCATTCCCAGGCTCATACAGCAAGAGATGTCAGGAGGAGGCAGGACTTGTTGATGGGCGTTACAGACTGTTTACATTTATTAAATAAGAATTACTTGGAGGTTTTATCAAATGTTCGTTACCCAACATCCTGTCCGTGTCTTCTTCTCTGAGGGGAGACACTGCCCCCGGGTGCGGGTGAAAGGTGTGGAGCGGCTGAAAGGTGTGTGTGCGTGCGCTCGGTGTGGAGCGGCTGAAAGGTGTGTGTGCGTGCGCTCGGTGTGGAGCGGCTGAAAGGTGTGTGTGCGTGCGCTCGGTGTGGAGCGGCTGAAAGGTGTGTGTGCGTGCGCTCGGTGTGGAGCGGCTGAAAGGTGTGTGTGTGGAGCGGCTGAAAGGTGCGCGCGCTCGGTGTGGAGCGGCTGAAAGGTGTGTGTGTGTGCGCGCTCGGTGTGGAGCGGCTGAAAGGTGTGTGTGTGTGTGTGTGCGCGCGCTCGGTGTGGAGCGGCTGAAAGGTGTGCGCGCGCTCGGTGTGGAGCGGCTGAAAGGTGTGCGCGCGCTCGGTGTGGAGCGGCTGAAAGGTGTGTGTGTGTGTGGAGGGGTGCCATTTCGAGGTGTCAGGTCTGGAGTGTGTATTGTGTTGTGCTGGGGGAATCTCTTGTAGCGGAGGTGGCCTGTCCCTGCGGAGCTCGCGTGCGAGAACCGTGTGGAGGTGGCCTGTCCCTGCGGAGCTCGTGTGCGAGAACCGTGTGTATTGTGCTGGGGGAACCTCTTGTAGCGGAGGTGGCCTGTCCCTGCGGAGCCCGTGTGCATTGTGCTGGGGGAACCTCTTGTAGCGGAGGTGGCCTGTCCCTGCGGAGCCCGTGTGTATTGTGCTGGGGGAACCTCTTGTAGCGGAGGTGGCCTGTCCCTGCGGAGCCCGTGTGTATTGTGCTGGGGGAACCTCTTGTAGCGGAGGTGGCCTGTCCCTGCGGAGCCCGTGTGCATTGTGCTGGGGGAACCTCTTGTAGCGGAGGTGGCCTGTCCCTGCGGAGCCTGTGTGCATTGTGCTGGGGGAACCTCTTGTAGCGGAGGTGGCCTGTCCCTGCGGAGCCCGTGTGTATTGTGCTGGGGGAACCTCTTGTAGCGGAGGTGGCCTGTCCCTGCGGAGCCCGTGTGTATTGTGCTGGGGGAACCTCTTGTAGCGGAGGTGGCCTGTCCCTGCGGAGCCCGTGTGTATTGTGCTGGGGGAACCTCTTGTAGCGGAGGTGGCCTGTCCCTGCGGAGCCCGCCATCACAGATCCAGAACACACACAGAAGACAACAAGCAAGATATAAGTGTGATAAAAGAAATTTATTATTGCATCAGTAATACTGGCCTCGTGCAAAGCCCTGCGGGATACGCTCCAGCCATCCTCCAATCGCAGAACAAGGCTCCTATTCTAGGGAAGAGGCTGCAGCATGGGGTGTAAGGCGATTCCACCAACAGGTGAGGGAGGTGTCCTAGATGTAGCCATCTCCCTGTGTGGTGCTGACATGGATAGGTGTGTCTGGTGATGGAGACAATAGCTGCTGCTCAGCCTGTGAGCTCCCCTTCTGCTCCTCTTACAAAGGGCAAGGTCAGATTTTCAGGATCGGCAGAAAAGGCCAAATTAGGTTTAGCAGCAATATGACCAATATGTCTTTCCCCAACCTTCATTTATTGCCTTCTCGCATCGAAACGAGCCAAGGAGACCCGCTACCATCTACCCGGCACTGACTGGCCCCTCCGAGGGCAGGCTGAAGGGAGCTATTATCTGCAGGAAGTGGCCATGACACCTCCTAAACCTGGCTACCATCTACCCGCCATTATCTGGCCCCTCCGAGTGAAGGCTGAAGGGAGCTATTTGAAGGAAGCGGCCATGACACCTAAAACCGGCTACCATCTACCCGGCACTATCTGGCCACTCCGAGTGAAGGCTGAAAGGAGCTATTATCTGCAGGAAGTGGCCATGACACCTCCTAAAACTGGCTACCATATACCCGCCATTATCTGGCCCCTCCGAGTGAAGGCTGAAGGGAGCTATTTGAAGGAAGCGGCCATGACACCTAAAACCGGCTACCATCTACCCGGCACTATCTGGCAACTCCGAGTGAAGGCTGAAAGGAGCTATTATCTGCAGGAAGTGGCCATGACACCTCCTAAAACCGGCTACAGTCTACCCACCACTATCTGGCCCCTCCGAGTGAAGGCTGAAGGGAACCATTACCGTATGGAAGCAGCTGCGATGCCTCTAGTCTTCCTCCAAAGGCCCTCTCCCAGAAAACCTGCTACTGAATGTACCTTCCATGTGCAGCTATAAGGGCCAAAGGGTTTAAAGTAGAAATAAACACTCCATCCTACACCCCAACGATCCCAACATTCCCCAATACAAGTCCCAGAGAGGTGCCTGGACCCTAAACTGGAAGGAGCTTCCTCATCACCTGCCTACACTACCTACCGAAACTGGTGCCAACGTCATGTTACAATCCTCACAAGAGCTCCTATTGGGGGGGGGGTGTTAGTGGAGACCTCAGCCTAGCACAGTGTAGAGCAAATCCCAGCACCTGAGCGAGACTTTAGCAGCAACTGCTCCACGTTGGCAAAGAAAATGCAATGTTCTCCTGAATGGCTGATCATCCATGGCTCTTATGTAAGGAGAGCTTTTAAATGGGCCGGCCTGTAATGGGTGAGTTTATTTCCCCTTTAGAAAGCAGCCATAACACCCCCTTGTCATTGGTGGATGTGAGGAGCGTGGGTGCCACGGCTGGAGCATATCGTCATAAGTCTAAAGTGTAACAGTTTAGTAGAATCCAACCCACGAGGTCAGGAAACGTCATAGTCGGCCACAGCAGAGATCGACTTGTACATGAACGCTAAAGACTCCGTACAGAAGACATATATACCTGTTCATCCATACAGAGAGGTCGTTGTGTCTTCTGGGCTCTGTGGACATTTATCTTAGTTCTGCACCATGTTACAGCCAACTGGCCATCTGTGTATGTTACTATATAAAAGATTCGAAAACCCTGCAAGTCTCACTTGCATGGGACCAGAGCGAAGAGGTCATTCAGTAGATCACAGTTCAGAAACCCTACAAGTCTCCCTATTGGGGGCAAGTGAAGAGCGGTCACTCCATTGATCACAATATAGAAATCCTGCAGGTCTCCCTAACCCAGGGTGGGAGTAGAGAGGTTCTCCTATTGATCACAATTCAGAAACCCCACAAGTCTCCCCAATGGGGCCAGAGCAGAGAGGTCAGATTAGTTTTGATACCCCATAGGTCTCCATGTCCAAAGGCTAGGGCGGAGAGGTCATCTTATTGCTCTCAATTCAGAAACCCCACAGATCTATCAAACATGAGGCTGGTGTGGAGAGGTCATTCAATAGATCACATTTCAGAAACCTGGTGCCAGACTGGAGAAGTCATTTCACTGATTACAATTTGGAAAGCTCATAGGGCCCACTAACCTGTGGGTAGAGTGGAGAAGTAATTGCATTGACCACAACTTAGAAAGCCCGTAGGCCTCTCTAACCTGGGGCTGGAGTGCAGATGTCATTCCATTGACCACAATTTGGAAAGCCCGTAAGCCCCTAACCTAGGGTTGGAGTGCAGACGTCATTGCATTGACCACAATTTGGAAAGCCCGTAGGCCCCTAACCTAGGGTTGGAGTGCAGACGTCATTCCATTGACCACAATTAGGAGAGCCCGTGGGCCCCTAACCTAGGGTTGGAGTGCAGACGTCATTGCATTGACCACAATTTGGAAAGCCCGTAGGCCCCTAACCTAGGGTTGGAGTGCAGACGTCATTCCATTGACCACAATTTGGAAAGCCCGTAAGCCCCTAACCTAGGGTTGGAGTGCAGACGTCATTCCATTGACCACAATTTGGAAAGCCCGTAGGCCCCTAACCTAGGGTTGGAGTGCAGACGTCATTCCATTGACCACAATTAGGAGAGCCCGTAGGCCCCTAACCTAGGGTTGGAGTGCAGACGTCATTCCATTGACCACAATTAGGAGAGCCCGTAGGCCCCTAACCTAGGGTTGGAGTGCAGACGTCATTCCATTGACCACAATTAGGAGAGCCCGTAGGCCCCTAACCTAGGGTTGGAGTGCAGACATCATTCCATTGACCACAATTTGGAAAGCCCGTAGGCCCCTAACCTAGGGTTGGAGTGCAGACGTCATTCCATTGACCACAATTTGGAAAGCCCGTAGGCCCCTAACCTAGGGTTGGAGTGCAGACATCATTCCATTGACCACAATTTGGAAAGCCTGTAGGCCTCCCTAACCTGGGACCAGAGTGGAGAGGTCATTCCATTAATCACGATTCAAAAACTTTGCAGGTCTCCCCGACACAAGGCTGGAGTGGAGAGGTCATTCTTTTGTTCACAATTCGGAAACCCCCACAGGTCTCCATGACACCAGCTGGAGTAGGCTGGTCACTCAATAGATCACAGCTTTGCAAAGTCTCTTCTCCTGCTAATACTGATATGTGAAAACTACATTCACCCGCACTTGGGACCATACTAAAGACACATATTGAAGTAGGCATTCTTAGTATTAAATTACCCCCCACCCTTCCTTGTCCACAGCAGTCGTAGTACCACTGTGTCAAGTCTTGAAATGCAAAGACAGTTCTACTTCAGTAAACAAGTCTGGTTTTTGCTGGTTATGTGTGCAGCTACTTATAACGTCCACTACATCCTGTCCCGTGTCCATGGCTCATGCCGGTCCTAAGCTACCTATGCCTAGAGTTTGGCGGCTTCACTCCGGAGGACACGTATAGCTGCTTATCCACATGAGGTCAGAGGTTACTCCCCAGTGCAAGTATAAGATGCTAATTACTACCAGGACGTGCATAATCTGGTGGCTGTTGCACCAGAAGTCAAACTTTCCTGGCCGCAGGCGCTCGGGGAGGCGGGAGATGTTGATGATCCCTCCGAGCAAGGCCAGGCTATCCATTAGGAGGTAGCAGCGTAGGGAGGACGGATGTCCAGAGCCCAGTCCAGCCCAGCGCAGGTAGAAGAAGAAGAAACGGAAGGCGGCCTGCCAGGCGAACGAACAGAGTCGGCTCACGTTGCTGTGCGCGCTGATGGCACAGAAGATGACGTAACTTGACAAGGCAGAGTACGCCAAGAGGGACAAACTCCGCATGGACGGGTAGCACAGCAAGGTACAATAGATGATGGGGAGAGCACCTGCGGGACAGAAAAACAACAAATGAAATCTCTACATATCAACTTTTCAGTGTGAATGGCCTAAGAGCTGACTACAGGATATCTCTTCTGGGGCCCAACTTTCCCTGACGTTCTACCTAAGGCCCACCACTATCCAATGAGACCTCTATGACCAGGACGGGCACTCTTATTGGACAGGGCGATTGCAGGCAAGCTGTAATATCTCATTTTAAGCAGAACTTTTACTTTTTAAGGCCAAGTTTGGGTTTACCTTTCTATAAACTAGAAATGGTAATCTCTTTATATATGTAGCCCTCTAAGCTGAGTCTTGCCTATACGTGGAGCTCCAAGCAGAGTCTTGCCTATACGTGGAGCTCCAAGCAGAGTCTTGCCTATACGTGGAGCTCCAAGCAGAGTCTTGCCTATACGTGGAGCTCCAAGCAGAGTCTTGCCCATACGTGGAGCTCCAAGCAGAGTCTTGCCCATACGTGGAGCTCCAAGCAGAGTCTTGCCCATACGTGGAGCTCCAAGCAGAGTCTTGCCCATACGTGGAGCTCCAAGCAGAGTCTTGCCCATACGTGGAGCTCCAAGCAGAGTCTTGCCCATACGTGGAGCTCCAAGCAGAGTCTTGCCCATACGTGGAGCTCCAAGCAGAGTCTTGCCCATACGTGGAGCTCCAAGCAGAGTCTTGCCCATACGTGGAGCTCCAATCAGAGTCTTGCCTATACGTGGAGCTCCAATCAGAGTCTTGCCTATTCGTGGAGCTCTAAGCAGAGTCTTGCCTATACCTGGAGCTCTAATCAGAGTCTTGCCTATACGTGGAGCTCCAAGCAGAGTCTTGCCTATACGTGGAGCTCCAAGCAGAGTCTTGCCTATACGTGGAGCTCCAAGCAGAGTCTTGCCCATACGTGGAGCTCTAAGCAGAGTCTTGCCCATACGTGGAGCTCCAAGCAGAGTCTTGCCCATACGTGGAGCTCCAAGCAGAGTCTTGCCCATACGTGGAGCTCCAAGCAGAGTCTTGCCCATACGTGGAGCTCCAAGCAGAGTCTTGCCCATACGTGGAGCTCCAAGCAGAGTCTTGCCCATACGTGGAGCTCCAAGCAGAGTCTTGCCCATACGTGGAGCTCCAAGCAGAGTCTTGCCCATACGTGGAGCTCCAAGCAGAGTCTTGCCTATACGTGGAGCTCTAAGCAGAGTCTTGTCTATTCATAGAGCTCTAAGCTGAGCCTTGCCCAGACTTAGACCTCTAAGCTGAATCTTGCCTATTCATAGAGCTCCAAGCTGAGCCTTGCCCATACTTGGACCTTTAAGCAGAATCTTGCCTATTCATAGAGCTCTAAGCTGAGCCTTGCCCACACTTAGACCTTTAAGCTGAATCTTGCCTGTACAAAGACCTTTGTGTCGAGCCTGGGGCTTACGATTGGACCTTTGTGTCGAGCCTGGGGCCTACGCGTGAACCTCTCAGGTAAGTCATCTATGCCATGGTTCTATGAGGCGGCGGGGGAGGAGTTCACCCATACGTATGCTGCCATGAATTTGTTGAGGATCTTCTCTGGCTTATTAACTATTCTGCACACCTTTCATTTCATTGGCTTCCACGCTCTGTGGTTGGGTGTACACTACGGAAAGACTACCTACGGGACACGCTGCGATGAGAGCCGCTGTCTCCCAAACCGAAGTAAAAGTCATTAGAACTCACCTAATGTATTAACGAGGCAGATCCCGCACATGTCCAGGGTGAGCAGCTTGTGATAGATGGGCGCCCCACCATGGTGGTTCATGAAGAGGTGGTACACGACGCTGCCCAACTGTGGGCTGACACAGGCCAGATAGTGGACCAGTCCAAGCCACGGTACAGCCAGCTGTCGCCAGGGAATCTGAAGAGGGAGGAGGAAGAAGAAACCAAGAAGAGGGATACCTGAAAGAGACAAGATTAGTGTGATTAGTGTCCGAGACTCCGAACGACTTTCCCGGCCACAGCAGACAACGCACACCTCTCCATACACGTGCAGTAACTGGCACTGTGCACAGGAGAGCAGACAACGCACGCCTCTCCACATACACGTGCAGTAACTGGCACTGTGCACAGGAGAGCAGACAACGCACGCCTCTCCACATACACGTGCAGTAACTGGCACTGCGCACAGGAGAGCAGACAACGCACGCCTCTCCACATACACGTGCAGTAACTGGCACTGCGCACAGGAGAGCAGACAACGCACACCTCTTCCATACACGTGCAGTAACTGGCACTGCGCACAGGAGAGCAGACAACGCACACCTCTTCCATACACGTGCAGTAACTGGCACTGCGCACAGGAGAGCAGACAACGCACACCTCTTCCATACACGTGCAGTAACTGGCACTGCGCACAGGAGAGCAGACAACGCACACCTCTTCCATACACGTGCAGTAACTGGCACTGCGCACAGGAGAGCAGACAATGCACACTTCTATAGTAAGAGAGCAGATTGCTGGCGGCTGAAGGATCTATGGCAGAGACAGCCATGTTGGCTGAACACGATACATGTAAGTGAAGTACTTGTATCACCTCTGTAATCTCATCCACATCTTATTTACTCTCCTGAGGGATCACAATACACCGGCAGGGAGTCCCAAGCTCCATAATCTTCAGTCACTTCCATGAAAATTTAATTGCAGGTTCTCGGCTGTACTTGCGTGAGGGAGGATTACATTCACAGAAGTAGGAACATAAAAATGCATCTGGGGTATCACCAGGACTGGGGCACCGAAATGGAAATTCTGGTGCCGAACCCGAAAATTCAAAATGCACTTGGCTGAAAACCGAAACCGAAAATCGCAGTTTTTAAAAATGAACATAGATTTTTTAGAAACAAATATACTTTGATTAAAAAATACAATATATACCCCAATTGCTTGGTAAAATATGTAAGAGGATGTTACGGCGAGTAAATAGATACCCAACGTGTCACGCTTTAAAATTGCGCACGCTCGTGGAATGGCGTGAAACTACAGTACTTAAAAATCTCCATGACTGATGCTTAAAAAATGTCTCCAGGTTAGCAGTGTGACGTCACAGAGGAGGTCTAGTGCGAGAATTATTGCTCTCGCTCCGACGTTTGTGGCGATACCTCACGTGTGTGGTTTGAACACCATTTACATATGTGGGCGTGGCCTACGTATGCGATCACCACTATGTGTGAGCACGGGGCGACGGAGGCCCTTTAAACTTTTTTAAAAAAATTTATTTAATTTTTTTTTTTTCTCTGCACTGTTCCTTTTAAAAAAATTGTAATCACTTTTATTCTTATCACAAGAAATGCTGCATCCCCTGTGATAGAAATAATTAGTGACAGGTCCTCTTTATGGAGAGATATGGGGGGGGGGACAATGAGACATAATTAGTGACGGGTCCTCTTTATGGAGAGATATGGGGGGGGGGGGACAATGAGACATAATTAGTGACGGGTCCTCTTTATGGAGAGATATGGGGGGGGGACAATGAGACATAATTAGTGACGGGTCCTCTTTATGGAGAGATATGGGGGGGGGGGGACAATGAGACATAATTAGTGACAGGTCCTCTTTATGGAGAGATATGGGGGGGGGACAATGAGACATAATTAGTGACGGGTCCTCTTTATGGAGAGATATGGGGGGGGACGGACAATGAGACATAATTAGTGACAGGTCCTCTTTATGGAGAGATATGGGGGGGAGGGCAATGAGACATAATTAGTGACGGGTCCTCTTTATGGAGAGATATGGGGGGGGGGACAATGAGACATAATTAGTGACGGGTCCTCTTTATGGAGAGATATGGGAGGGGGGGACAATGAGACCTAATTAGTGACGGGTCCTCTTTATGGAGAGATATGGGGGGGGGGGACAATGAGACATAATTAGTGACAGGTCCTCTTTATGGAGAGATATGGGGGGGGGGACAATGAGACATAATTAGTGACAGGTCCTCTTTATGGAGAGATATGGGGGGGGGGGACAATGAGACATAATTAGTGACGGGTCCTCTTTATGGAGAGATATGGGGGGGGGGACAATGAGACATAATTAGTGACGGGTCCTCTTTATGGAGAGATATGGGGGGGGGGACAATGAGACATAATTAGTGACAGGTCCTCTTTATGGAGAGATATGGGGGGGGGGACAATGAGACATAATTAGTGACAGGTCCTCTTTATGGAGAGATATGGGGGGGGGGACAATGAGACATAATTAGTGACAGGTCCTCTTTATGGAGAGATATGGGGGGGGGGGACAATGAGACATAATTAGTGACAGGTCCTCTTTATGGAGAGATATGGGGGGGACAATGAGACATAATTAGTGACGGGTCCTCTTTATGGAGAGATATGGGGGGGAGGGCAATGAGACATAATTAGTGACGGGTCCTCTTTATGGAGAGATATGGGGGGGAGGGCAATGAGACATAATTAGTGACGGGTCCTCTTTATGGAGAGATATGGGGGGGACAATGAGACATAATTAGTGACGGGTCCTCTTTATGGAGAGATATGGGGGGGAGGGCAATGAGACATAATTAGTGACGGGTCCTCTTTATGGAGAGATATGGGGGGGGGGGACAATGAGACATAATTAGTGACAGGTCCTCTTTATGGAGAGATATGGGGGGGACAATGAGACATAATTAGTGACGGGTCCTCTTTATGGAGAGATATGGGGGGGGGGGGACAATGAGACATAATTAGTGACGGGTCCTCTTTATGGAGAGATATGGGGGGGAGGGCAATGAGACATAATTAGTGACGGGTCCTCTTTATGGAGAGATATGGGGGGGGGGACAATGAGACCTAATTAGTGACGGGTCCTCTTTATGGAGAGATATGGGGGGGGGGACAATGAGACCTAATTAGTGACGGGTCCTCTTTATGGAGAGATATGGGGGGGGGGACAATGAGACATAATTAGTGACAGGTCCTCTTTATGGAGAGATATGGGGGGGGGGGACAATGAGACATAATTAGTGACAGGTCCTCTTTATGGAGAGATATGGGGGGGGGACAATGAGACATAATTAGTGACAGGTCCTCTTTATGGAGAGATATGGGGGGGGGACAATGAGACATAATTAGTGACAGGTCCTCTTTATGGAGAGATATGGGGGGGGGGGACAATGAGACATAGGGGCAGGTCCATCCCTAATTACCAGCTTCATCATCGTACTTCAGAAGAGGCAAAACAACTCCCCCCAGCTGGGGCAACTCTGCAGGATGAGAGGAGGAGGGGGAATCCTTCCTGACCCCATCAGTTCCCATATCATCCACCATTAGAAGACCTTTTTATACCAATAAAAGTATTAGTAGAGGTAAGTGACCATCCAACATCATGGAGTGTGAAGTGTAACTCCGACACGAGGAAAGAAATATGAATGGAGGGGGTGGAGGTGAGGAGGGGTGGGGGTGAGGGGGCAGGAGGTGAGGAGGGGTGGGGGTGAGGGGGCAGGAGGTGAGGAGGGGTGGGGGTGAGGGGGCAGGAGGTGAGGGGGTATCTCCCCAACAATCTGGAACCTCCTCCATCCAGAACAAACACAGGAACATCCTGGGTTCCATCGTTATTTCAGAGCTCTTCACCATGGATGATGGGCTGTAGGTAGGTCTCCATTCCCCTAAACATACCCTGGATGATGGGCTGTAGGTAGGTCTCCATTCCCCTAAACATACCCTGGATGATGGGCTGTAGGTAGGTCTCCATTCCCCTAACCATACCCTGGATGATGGGCTGTAGGTAGGTCTCCATTCCCCTAAAGATACCCTGGATGATGGGCTGTAGGTAGGTCTCCATTCCCCTAAACATACCATGGATGATGGGCTGTAGGTAGGTCTCCACTCCCCTAAAGATACCCTGGATGATGGGCTGTAGGTAGGTCTCCATTCCCCTAAACATACCCTGGATGATGGGCTGTAGGTAGGTCTCCATTCCCCTAAACATACCCTGGATGATGGGCTGTAGGTAGGTCTCCATTCCCCTAACCATACCCTGGATGATGGGTTGTAGGTAGGTCTCCATTCCCCTAACCATACCCTGGATGATGGGCTGTAGGTAGGTCTCCATTCCCCTAAAGATACCCTGGATGATGAGCTGTAGGTAGGTCTCCATTCCCCTAAAGATACCCTGGATGATGGGCTGTAGGTAGGTCTCCATTCCCCTAAAGATACCCTGGATGATGGGCTGTAGGTAGGTCTCCATTCCCCTAAACATACCATGGATGATGGGCTGTAGGTAGGTCTCCACTCCCCTAAAGATACCCTGGATGATGGGCTGTAGGTAGGTCTCCATTCCCCTAAACATACCCTGGATGATGGGCTGTAGGTAGGTCTCCATTCCCCTAAACATACCCTGGATGATGGGCTGTAGGTAGGTCTCCATTCCCCTAACCATACCCTGGATGATGAGCTGTAGGTAGGTCTCCATTCCCCTAAACATACCCTGGATGATGGGCTGTAGGTAGGTCTCCATTCCCTAAACATACCCTGGATGATGGGCTGTAGGTAGGTCTCCATTCCCCTAAACATACCCTGGATGATGGGCTGTAGGTAGGTCTCCATTCCCCTAAACATACCCTGGATGATGGGCTGTAGGTAGGTCTCCATTCCCCTAAACATACCCTGGATGATGGGCTGTAGGTAGGTCTCCATTCCCCTAAACATACCCTGGATGATGGGCTGTAGGTAGGTCTCCATTCCCCTAAACATACCCTGGATGATGGGCTGTAGGTAGGTCTCCATTCCCCTAAAGATACCCTGGATGATGGGCTGTAGGTAGGTCTCCATTCCCCTAAAGATACCCTGGATGATGGGCTGTAGGTAGGTCTCCATTCCCCTAAACATACCCTGGATGATGGGCTGTAGGTAGGTCTCCATTCCCCTAAACATACCCTGGATGATGGGCTGTAGGTAGGTCTCCATTCCCCTAAACATACCCTGGATGATGGGCTGTAGGTAGGTCTCCATTCCCCTAAACATACCCGTGGAGGGAAGCTTTGCTTGATGTTGACCAGCTAGAGCAGGGACGGGGAACCTAAGGCACATGTGCCAGTAGGGTTACTCAATGTCATTTCTGGTGGCCCCTGAAGATGGTCACATGGCACAGGCTCAGTGTGGCCCTTTGGAGGCCTGGAGAATCCCTCAGTGAACTCTGCTCTCTACAAATAACAGGAGGTCCCGGGTTACGAATGTGAGACGCTCTGTAGGTTTGTTCTTAGAGTGGAGTTCCACCCAAAAGTGGAAACTCCACTTATCTGCCTCCTCCCCCACACCGCTGCCACATTTGGCACCTATTGGGGGGGGGGGCAGATACCTGGTTTTGACAGGTTCCCACTTCCGGCTCAGTTTGCCAGGACTGAGCCGAAAGTTCGCTCCTCCCCCACCCCCCCGGGACATTTCACAGAGGGCTGCAGCCCGTTCACAAAGCACATGTGCAGTAGGAAACAAGGCCTCACTGCTGGTTTCCCTCAGTCAAGATGGTGGCGCCAGCACTCTATAGCCGACTGAAGAACCGGCTCAGGGTGAGGACACTGCTGGATCCCCAGACAGGTAAGTGCCTTGATACTAGAAGTCCACAGCCACAGTATTTGTAGCCGCTGACTTTTAATTGGGGGGGGGGGGCGTCTGGAACTCCACTTTAAGTTGAATCTGTATGTAAGTTGGAACTGGTAGTGTAAATCCAGCCAAAACAATAAAGATTTGTAAGTTTTGGATCGCACAGGGAGGGTTACCACCCCTGTAATGTCTGCAGCGCTGTTGTCACCTTACTTTCTGAACCCGTGACAATCGGAGTTTGAAAATGTGGGGTTGTCATGGAAACAAGGATTGGTGATAACGCTTCGCTGTGGACCCCTTTTTCCCCCATGATAATAGAAGTGCATTTCCTTTCCTAGGGGTAGATTTCCTGTCACTTCCTGTTGTCTCAGGCAGGAAGTGAGATGAAATCTTTCTGAGGATGTAGACAGCAGTAAAAACCTCACAGTGGCTCTCACCCCACACACAGAGTATTGGCCTCAGGCAGTGTCCGCAGTCCATGCTGTGACGGGAGTGACTTTTGGGGGTGGGGGGACCCCTGTCTCAGCTCCCCATGTTCCCATTATTTGTAGGTCACCCTGTGCCTGTTAGGGGTACAGGGTGGAATGTTCTAATATTGGTGTGGCGGGTTGTTCATTGTTCTCTGCCATGGGGCTGCATCCCATTGTTCTGTGTCTTGGTTTGGTGGGGGGTGTTTCCGGCAGCCCTTCCCCCTGATGGGACGGCCTGCTGACGTGTTTCCTGTTCCTGGTTGTATTGCCCCGCCCCCCTGTGTATATATCTTGTGTTTGTGTTAAAATAAAGCAGTTGACTTCCTGTCTTAAGAAGCCTGGTCCTGTCTATTTCCTGTATGGTCAGCGGTGGGGTCCAGGGAACTGTGTGACAGGGAAGCGGGAGTCTAACGGAAATACCCGAGTGCAGTCGGGGTCCGGGGATCTGTGTTCGGACAGGGAAGCGGGAGTCTAACGGAAATACCCGAGTGCAGTCGGGGTCCGGGGATCTGTGTTCGGACAGGGAAGCGGGAGTCTAACGGAAATACCCGAGTGCAGTCGGGGTCCGGGGAACTGTGTGACAGGGAAGCGGGAGTCTAACGGAAATACCCGAGTGCAGTCGGGGTCCGGGGATCTGTGTGACAGGGAAGCGGGAGTATAACGGAAATACCCGAGTGCAGTCGGGGTCCGGGGATCTGTGTGACAGGGAAGCGGGAGTATAACGGAAATACCCGAGTGCGGTCGGGGTCCGGGGATCTGTGTGACAGGGAAGCGGGAGTCTAACGGAAATACCCGAGTGCAGTCGGGGTCCGGGGATCTGTGTGACAGGGAAGCGGGAGTATAACGGAAATACCCGAGTGCAGTCTGGGTCCGGGGATCTGTGTTGGGACAGGGAAGCGGGAGTCTAACGGAAATACCCGAGTGCAGTCGGGGTCCGGGGATCTGTGTTGGGACAGGGAAGCGGGAGTCTAACGGAAATACCTGAGTGCGGTCGGGGTCCGGGGATCTGTGTGACAGGGAAGCGGGAGTCTAACGGAAATACCCGAGTGCAGTCGGGGTCCGGGGATCTGTGTTGGGACAGGGAAGCGGGAGTCTAACGGAAATACCCGAGTGCAGTCGGGGTCCGGGGATCTGTGTGACAGGGAAGCGGGAGTATAATGGAAATACCCGAGTGCAGTCGGGGTCCGGGGATCTGTGTGACAGGGAAGCGGGAGTCTAACGGAAATACCCGAGTGCAGTCGGGGTCCATTCCAGCCCCAGGAGACAACAGACATGGCCAGGATTATTATAATAAACTGTTCCACAAGTTCAGACCGCTGCTGGCCATGCAGTGAGGTGGGATTGCTGATAGGTCCACCGGACAGTAGGTGGCAGCATGTGGTAAGCAGCAAGATGGCCACCCAGCAGTTTCCGGGACTAGCATGGAGCACAAGTGCCTGGAAGTGACGTCACGCTGCCCCTATTGGTAAGTACGAGTCGTACATAGGTCACATGTTTGTACTCGGGACTGCTTCTGCAGCACTACTGTCATTGGCTATAACTGACAACTCACTAGACTGCCAATTACAAAGGCTGGACTCCCCTCTGCGCCTACAGCCCCGGTGTGAAGGTGCAGGAACTGAGGTGTGAAGGCGCAGGAACTGAGGTGTGAAGGTGCAGGAAGGAACTGAGGTGTGAAGGCGCAGGAAGGAACTGAGGTGTGAAGGTGCAGGAACTGAGGTGTGAAGGTGCAGGAAGGAACTGAGGTGTGAAGGCGCAGGAACTGAGGTGTGAAGGTGCAGGAACTGAGGTGTGAAGGCGCAGGAAGGAACTGAGGTGTGAAGGCGCAGGAACTGAGGTGTGAAGGCGCAGGAAGGAACTGAGGTGTGAAGGCGCAGGAACTGAGGTGTGAAGGCGCAGGAACTGAGGTGTGAAGGCGCAGGAACTGGAGTGATCTGAGGGGTGAAGGTGCAGGAACTGAGGGGTGAAGGTGCAGAAACTGGAGTGATCTGAGGGGTGAAGGTGCAGGACCTGAGGTGTGAAGGCACAGGAACTGAGGTGTGAAGGCGCAGGAACTGAGGTGTGAAGGCGCAGGAACTGGAGTGATCTGAGGGGTGAAGGTGCAGGAACTGGGGGGATCTGGGGTGTGAAGGTGCAGGAACTGGAGTGATCTGAGGTGTGAAGGTACAGGAACTGGGGGGATCTGAGGGGTGAAGCTGCAGGAACTGAGGATCTGAGGTGTGAAGGTGCAGGAACTGGGGTGATCTGAGGTGTGAAGGTGCAGGAACTGGAGTGATCTGGGGTGTGAAGGCGCAGGAACTGGAGCGATCTGAGGGGTGAAGGCGCAGGAACTGGGGGGATCTGAGAGGTGAAGGCGCAGGTACTGGGGGGATCTGAGGGGTGAAAGTACTGGGGGGATCTGAGGGGTGAAGGTGCAGGAACTGGGGGATCTGATGGGTGAAGGTGCAGGAACTGGAGGGATCTGAGGGGTGAAGGTGCAGGAACTGGGGGATCTGAGGGGTGAAGGTGCAGGAACTGGAGGGATCTGAGGGGTGAAGGTGCAGGAACTGGGGGATCTGAGGGGTGAAGGTGCAGGAACTGGAGGGATCTGAGGGGTGAAGGTGCAGGAACTGAGGGGATCTGAGGGGTGAAGGTGCAGGAACTGGAGGGATCTGAGGGGTGAAGGTGCAGGAACTGGGGGGATCTGAGGGGTGAAGGTGCAGGAACTGGGGGATCTGAGGGGTGAAGGTGCAGGAACTGAGGGGATCTGAGGGGTGAAGGTACAGGAACTGGAGGGATGTGGGGTGTGAAGGTGCAGGAACTGGAGGGATCTGAGGGGTGAAGGTGCAGGAACTGGAGGGATCTGAGGGGTGAAGGTGCAGGAACTGGAGGGATCTGAGATCTGATGGCTGTGAACCTTCTCTGTTCAGGTTAGTACTCACACTATACGGATTGGGGTCATTCTGTATGAATGTCTGTCTGGTGGACCTCTGGAAGTCCCTGTGCTCCCGGTCCTCCCTGAACTGTCACCACCTAGAGGGGAATGACAGACTCTTCTCTCCATCTTCACGTTGGTTCTGTATAATTACAGAACCAACGTGAAGTGGGGTGACTCTCACATGGTGGTCCTGTGTTCTGTCCTGGTGGTGGGGTGACTCTCACATGGTGGTCCTGTGTTCTGTCCTGGTGGTGGGGTGACTCTCACATGGTGGTCCTGTGTTCTGTCCTGGTGGTGGGGTGACTCTCACATGGTGGTCCTGTGTTCTGTCCTGGTGGTGGGGTGACTCTCACATGGTGGTCCTGTGTTCTGTCCTGGTGGTGGGGTGACTCTCACATGGTGGTCCTGTGTTCTGTCCTGGTGGTGGGGTGACTCTCACATGGTGGTCCTGTGTTCTGTCCTGGTGGTGGGGTGACTCTCACATGGTGGTCCTGTGTTCTGTCCTGGTGGTGGGGTGACTCTCACATGGTGGTCCTGTGTTCTGTCCTGGTGGTGGGGTGACTCTCACATGGTGGTCCTGTGTTCTGTCCTGGTGGTGGGGTGACTCTCACATGGTGGTCCTGTGTTCTGTCTTGGTGGTGGGGTAACTCAGATGGGTAGCCCCGTGTTCTGTCCTGGTGGAGGGTTGACTCACGTGGTGGCCCCGTGTTCTGTCCTGGTGGTGGGTTGACTCACGTGGTGGCCCCATGTTCTGTCTGTGTGATGCTCTGCTCATGAATGTAGATGGGAATTCCTGCATGCTGGAGATACCTACACAGACCACACCCAGGAATTCCACGTGTGACTCCACACTGCACACGTCTAAACATTCCAGCCGGCTATACATCACATTACTGTACACGTGTAATATCTACCATGTGACATCCAGAACCACTCACTGCAGAACATCCGGCACCGCTCACTACAGAACATTCACTGCGCTCACTGCAGAACATCCGGCACCGCTCACTGCAGAACATTGCAGCTGCCATTACACAGCTAAAACCGGCAAAGACATTTTGAAATGTTTCTGGGAGGGCAAATGGAGCTCAGGATGGTAACAACATAGAACAGAAGTCAGATATTTCAGTTGTAGATGGAGTGTGGAAGGCGGTGCAGAGACCTCTCCCCTATCACTCCTGTCATTAGCACTCTCATCATCTCCTCCAGGGAAGTCTGCAGAGAACCCCTGGGAGATGGAAGAAGACCTCACTCCTGTCATTAGCACTCTCATCATCTTCTCCAGGGAAGTCTGCAGAGAACCCCTGGAGATGGAGGAAGACCTCACTCCCGTCATTAGCACTCTCATCATCTTCTCCAGGGAAGTCTGCAGAGAACCCCTGGAGATGGAAGAAGACCTCACTCTTCTCTGTCAATTGCTGAAATAGTTCTGGGTGGAGCAATACATTTACTGATATAATCACGGGAAACTAAACAAACTCAGGCTAAGCTCCAAATGTGGCCCTAGCAGGTTGTCACACTCCTGTCGCTGCACAAACACCGCAGAGGACTCGCCGTTGACACGCAATATTTACATGTAGCCACACACAATGGTAGGTTGGACTGGCTGGGAGCGGACTATTGACACAAGGTGTGCATGTCAGGGAGCTACTCATGTCTGGCTGTGAAGGTGAGGGCACCAGACGCTGGATGTACTGTGCCAAGCCACCCCTCCCCCCAACACACACACAAGGTTGTCTGCAGGAGGAACAATGGCAGCCTCTCCACCAACGCTGCCATGTTCCTCCACCGACGCTGCCATGTTCCTCCACCAACGCTGCCATGTTCCTCCACCTCCCAGTTCTTGAGCAAATGGTCAGCTGAACAAGCCACAATCGTAGTCTGTCCACCACACACTCTGGCCTGTCAGCTGAAGCTGCCATGTTCCTCCACAATCCATTCATGAGTAAACAGTCGGCTGACTGAGCTACAATCATGACTTGTCCACTGTAACTCAAGGCTGAAGCTGCCATGTTCCTCCACCTGCCAGTTCTTGAGTAAACAGCCAACCGACCGAGCTCCAATCACAGCCTGTCCACTGAAAACTGTGGCCAAAGCTGCTATGTTCCTCCAGCTCCCAGTTCTTGAGTCGAGCAGTCAACTCAAATTATTGAGTAAAATATTGGGTGCCCGAGCTACAATCACAGCCTATACACCATACACCATGGCCAAAGCTGCCATGTTCCTCCATCCAGTTCTTGAGTAAATGGTCAGTGGATTGAGCTACAGTCACATCCTGTACAACATATACCTCAGCCATGGCTGCCATGTTCCTCCACTGTCCAGTTCTCGAGTAAATGGTTAGCGGACCGAGCTACAATCACAGCCTGTACACCACAAACCGTGGCCAAAACTGCTACGTTCCTTCACCTTTCAGTTCATGGTTGGCTGAGTGAGCTCCAGTCACAGGATGGCCGAGACACACCACTGCCGAAGCTGCCATGTTCCTCCACCTCCTAGTTTACGCATAAAAGATCAGATGACAGCTACAGTTGCTGCCTGCCCACCATACACCAAGGTGGAAGCTGCCATGGTTCTCCACATCCCAGTTCTTGAGTAAATGGTCAACTGATTGAGCCACAACTGCAACCTGTCTACCGCACACCATGACCAAAGCTGCCATGTTCCTCCACCTCCCATTTCATGTGTAAAAGGTCAGATGACTGAACTACAATTACTGTCTGTCCACCATACACCACAACCAATGCTGCCATGTTCCTCATGCCTCTGCAAGTCATAGCTGTAACTGTCAATGTTGCAATGCCTTATGGGAAATGTAGTTCCACAACAGCTAGAGAGCCGCAGGTTGCCTACCCCTGTCCTAGCTCATGCATAAAGGGTCAGATGACCAAGCTGCAGTCATTGTCTGTCCACCATGCACCAAGGCTGATGCTTCCATGTCCCCCCACCTCCTAGTTCATGTGTAAAGGGTCAGATGACCAAGCTGCAGTCATTGTCTGTCCACCACACATGAAGGTGGAAGCTGCCATGTTCCTCTACCTCCTAGTTCATGTGTAAAGGGTCAGATGACCAAGCTGCTGTCGCTGTTTGTCCACCACACATGAAGGTGGAAGCTGCCATGTTCCTCCATCCTCCTAGTTCATGTGTAAAGGGTCAGATGACTGGACTATGATCCCTGCCTTGCCTGCCCACCACAGCCAAGTTCCCCCACATTCCCTTCTTGTGTGTCAGCAGGATTTGGGCTACAAGAAGCTGACTAAGCAATGTCCTCCAACTTCCGGCCTAAATCTGGCAAGCAGCCTGATGGTGTTCGGGGGGGGGGGGGGGTTGCTGACGTACATCAGGAAGGTTATCTGTGTAAGCACATAATAAGATTGGAGTTAAGGAGCCGGTACCTGGGACTGAGAGAGCGGCCATGACCTCTAAGCTGCCCACCGAGCCTGACAAAAGGGTTCACACTCCGGGACCTCCTGGGCAGCACATAGTCCTCACACACCTTCTACCCTGATCTTCCTCAACACTTCCAGCCCGGCTTCCCGTTCTCTGATTATTTCAGAAAATAAACTGGTGGCCAACCCCACCCTCATCAACCTGCAAGCCTGCCCACCCCTCCAGGGTATCCTGCTAATATCGGCAAGGTGGCCACCCCCACCCTCATCAACCTGCAAGCTTGCCCACTCCACCAGGGTGCCTAACCCCCATTCCCTCCTGATTCCTACCACCACACCTGTGTTAAACCCTTCATTCCGTCTGCATACCCCCCCCCTTCCTTCCGGCACCATGCCATCTGAAGCATATATGCTCTTTACACTCACCACAGCACTTGTGCAAGCCACCTCCCCACCCTCACCTTTACGTCTGAGCTCCCCATGTTCCCTCACCACCTCCCCACCCTCACCTTTACGTCTGAGCTCCCCATGTTCCCTCACCACCTCCCCACCCTCACCTTTACGTCTGAGCTCCCCATGTTCCCTCACCACCTCCCCACCCTCACCTTTACGTCTGAGCTCCCCATGTTCCCTCACCACCTCCTCACCCTCACCTTTGTGTCTGAGCTCCCCATGTTTCCTCACCACCTCCTCACCCTCACCTTTGTGTCTGAGCTCCCCATGTTTCCTCACCACCTCCTCACCCTCACCTTTGTGTCTGAGCTCCCCATGTTCCCTCACCACCTCCTCACCCTCACCTTTACATCTGAGCTCCCCATGTTCCCTCACCACCTCCCAACCCTCACCTTTACGTCTGAGCTCCCCATGTTCCCTCACCACCTCCTCACCCTCACCTTTGTGTCTGAGCTCCCCATGTTCCCTCACCACCTCCTCACCCTCACCTTTGTGTCTGAGCTCCCCATGTTCCCTCACCACCTCCTCACCTTTGTGTCTGAGCTCCCCATGTTCCCTCACCACCTCCTCACCTTTGTGTCTGAGCTCCCCATGTTCCCTCACCACCTCCTCACCTTTGTGTCTGAGCTCCCCATGTTCCCTCACCACCTCCCCACCCTCACCTTTACGTCTGAGCTCCCCATGTTCCCTCACCACCTCCTCACCCTCACCTTTGTGTCTGAGCTCCCCATGTTCCCTCACCACCTCCTCACCCTCACCTTTGTGTCTGAGCTCCCCATGTTCCCTCACCACCTCCTCACCTTTGTGTCTGAGCTCCCCATGTTCCCTCACCACCTCCTCACCTTTGTGTCTGAGCTCCCCATGTTCCCTCACCACCTCCCCACCCTCACCTTTACGTCTGAGCTCCCCTTGTTCCCTCACCACCTCCTCACCCTCACCTTTGTGTCTGAGCTCCCCATGTTCCCTCACCACCTCCTAACCTTTGTGTCTGAGCTCCCCATGTTCCCTCACCACCTCCTCACCTTTGTGTCTGAGCTCCCCATGTTCCCTCACCACCTCCCCACCCTCACCTTTACGTCTGAGCTCCCCATGTTCCCTCACCACCTCCCCACCCTCACCTTTACGTCTGAGCTCCCCATGTTCCCTCACCACCTCCCCACCCTCACCTTTACGTCTGAGCTCCCCATGTTCCCTCACCACCTCCCCACCCTCACCTTTACGTCTGAGCTCCCCATGTTCCCTCACCACCTCCCCACCCTCACCTTTACGTCTGAGCTCCCCATGTTCCCTCACCACCTCCTCACCCTCACCTTTGTGTCTGAGCTCCCCATGTTCCCTCACCACCTCCTCACCCTCACCTTTGTGTCTGAGCTCCCCATGTTCCCTCACCACCTCCTCACCTTTGTGTCTGAGCTCCCCATGTTCCCTCACCACCTCCTCACCTTTGTGTCTGAGCTCCCCATGTACCCTCACCACCTCCCCACCCTCACCTTTACGTCTGAGCTCCCCTTGTTCCCTCACCACCTCCTCACCCTCACCTTTGTGTCTGAGCTCCCCATGTTCCCTCACCACCTCCTAACCTTTGTGTCTGAGCTCCCCATGTTCCCTCACCACCTCCCCACCCTCACCTTTGTGTCTGAGCTCCCCATGTTCCCTCACCACCTCCTCACCCTCACCTTTGTGTCTGAGCTCCCCATGTTCCCTCACCACCTCCCCACCCTCACCTTTGTGTCTGAGCTCCCCATGTTCCCTCACCACCTCCCCACCCTCACCTTGTACATGTACGTGGTGGGGTGCAGCAGGCGTGCACCCCCTTCCTGGATTACGTACGTGGTGGGGTGCAGCAGGCGTGCACCCCCTTCCTGGATTACGTACATGTACGTGGTGGGGTGCAGCAGGCGCGCACCCCCTTCCTGGATTACGTACATGTACGTGATGGGGTGCAGCAGGCGCGCACCCCCTTCCTGGATTACGTACATGTACGTGGGGGTGCAGCGGGTGCGTACCCCCTTCCTGGATTACGTACATGTACGTGGTGGAGTGCAGCGGGCGCACACCTCCTTCCTGGATTACGTACACGTACGTGGTGGGGTGCAGCAGGCACGCACCCCCTTCCTGGATTACGTACATGTACGTGGGGGTGCAGCGGGTGCGCACCCCCTTCCTGGATTACGTACATGATGGGGTGCAGCAGGCGCGCATCACCTTCCTTGATTACGTACATGATGGGGTGCAGCAGGTGCGCACCCCCTTCCTGGATTACGTACATGTACGTGGGGGTGCAGCAGGCGCGCACCCCCTTCCTGAATTACATACATGTATCTGATGGGGTGCAGTGGGCGCGCACCCCCTGCCTTGATTATGTACATGATGGGGTGCAGCGGAAGCACACCCCCTTCCTGGAATACGTCCATGTACGTGATGGGGTGCAGCGGAAGCGCGCCCCCTTCCTGGGATACGTCCATGTACGTGATGGGGTGCAGAGGGAGCGCGGCCCCTTCCTGGAATATGTCCATGTACGTGATGGGGTGCAGCGGAAGCGTGCCCCCTTCCTGGAATACGTCCATGTACGTGATGGGGTGCAGAGGGAGCGCGGCCCCTTCCTGGAATACATCCATGTACGTGATGGGGTGCAGTGGAAGTGCGCCCCCTTCCTGGAATACGTCCATGTATGTGATGGGGTGCAGCAGAAGCACTCCCCTTTTCCTGGGATACGTCCATGTACGTGATGGGGTGCAGAGGGAGCGCGCCCTCTTCCTCTAATTTGTCTATGTATGTGATGGGGTGCAGCGGAAGTGCGCCCCTTTTCCCGGAATACGTCTATGTATGTGATGGGGTGCAGTGGAAGCGCGCCCCTTTTCCTGGAATACGTCTATATATGTGATGGGGTGCAGCGGAAGCGCGCCCCTTTCCTGGGATACGTCCATGTACATGATGGGGTGCAGAGGGAGTGCGTCCCCTTCCTGGAATATGTCCATGTACATGATGGGGTGCAGCGGAAGCGCGACCTTTTTCCTGGGATACGTCCATGTACATGATGGGGTGCAGCGGAAGCGCGCCCTTTTTCCTGGGATACGTCCATGTACGTGATGGGGTGCAGCAGAAGCGCGTCCCCTTCCTGGAATACGTCCATGGACGTGATGGGGTGCAGCAGAAGCGCGCCCCTTTTCCTGGGATACGTCCATGTACGTGATGGGGTGCAGCGGAAGCGCGCCCCTTTCCTGGGATACGTCCATGTACATGATGGGGTGCAGCGGAAGCGCGCCCTTTTTCCTGGGATACGTCCATGTACCTGATGGGGTGCAGCAGAAGCGCGTCCCCTTCCTGGAATACGTCCATGGACGTGATGGGGTGCAGCAGAAGCGCGCCCCTTTTCCTGGGATACATCCATGTACGTGATGGGGTGCAGCAGAAGCGCGCCCCTTTTCCTGGGATACGTCCATGTACGTGATGGGGTGCAGAGGGAGCGCGTCCCCTTCCTGGGATATGTCCATGGATGTGATGGGGTGCAGCGGAAGCGCGCCCCTTTCCTGGGATACGTCCATGTACGTGATGGGGTGCAGAGGGAGCACGTCCCCTTCCTGGAATACGTCCATGTACATGATGGGGTGCGGCAGAAGCGCGCCCCTTTTCCTGGGATATGTCCATGTACGTGATGGGGTGCAGAGGGAGCGCGCCCCTCTTCCTGGGATACGTCCATGTACATGATGGGGTGCAGCAGAAGCGCGCCCCTTTTCCTGGGATACGTCCATGTACGTGATGGGGTGCAGCGGAAGCGCGCCCCTTTTCCTGGGCTACGTCCATGGACGTGATGGGGTGCAGAGGGAGCGCGCCCCTCTTCCTGGGATACGTCCATGTACATGATGGGGTGCAGCGGAAGCGCGCCCCTTTTCCTGGGATACGTCCATGTACATGATGGGGTGCAGAGGGAGCGCCCTGCTGCTGTAGATCTGTGGTAGGTGGTCCCTAACTGGTTAAGGTACCAAAGATGGAAGATTTCGGGGTGACTCGGCTCCCGTCTTCTGTACATTTCCTGTAGGAATCCTGCAGTAGGGATCGGAGATTTCGCAGAGCTTGCCTCTGACCCGCCTGACATTTCACACATGGTGGGATCCCATTGTCTCCCGTTTCTATGGATGATTTTCGGGTGGGTTCCCGGGAAAGGTGGCCCACCGTGTGGAAGGTCAAGGTAAGCGCCCAGTAGCCGGGACTGTAGCCGTATCTGTAGTGCGGGTGCTGAGTAAGCAGCCTCCCCCCCCCCATCTCTGCAGCTAACTGGAGGCTCCGTCCAATGACAGAGGACCAGGCTCAGCTTTCAGGAATCTGTCACGCTGCAAGCAGAATGTGAGGAGAGGGCCCGAGGGCCCGGCAGTAATGTTTACCCTTCACAATGGTGGAGCCCAGTATGGGACATGGAGACCCCCTCCCTCACACCATTCCATTGTCCTGGGACACCCCAGAGCCGTGCCGTCATGGCGGGCTCTTGGTATTCAGGTCACTACTAAAGAGATTACCATCCCGAGCTCCTTACAGGCCCAGGTCTCTGAGTCCTCAAAGCTTCTAAGGACTTTAAACTCCCACATTAACCCCTTCCTGACACGGCCAATACGGGACGGGCAAGACTTGGTGATGTCCTCAGTCTCATCGCACACGTTCCTGGCTCAGGCTCAGAAGTAGTGGCGGCTGCAGCAACAACCAGCTGGAGACATCACAGGTCTATGATTGGAGGCCCACCACAGGTCTATGATTGGAGGCCCACCACAGGTCTATGATTGGAGGCCCACCACAGGTCTATGATTGGAGGCCCACCACAGGTCTATGATTGGAGGCCCACCACAGGTCTATGATTGGAGGCCCACCACAGATGAACAAGTACCGTCCGAACGTTTTCCTCACAATGGACAAGGTGCAACGTTCCGGAGCCGCACGGGACTCCGTCATCAGGCGAGTGATCACAAGAGGTCCTGCACGGCTCCATTGTGAGGTGATTGTTCTACAGGAGAACATTCGGACGGTACTTGTGGATCGGTGGGGTGCCGGGAAAGACGTGCTGTACATAGACATGAAGTGGGTGTAACCCTCAGGCATGAAATATGAACAAAGCATATCCCTCTATAGAGTGTACTTGTCTCAGTCCAGAGCACCAGGGGGGACTGGAGCACTCAGAATCCAGAGCAGCTCTGCATGGCGGCCAATCAGCTTCTAACCTCAGCTTGGACAATACAACCTGGAAGTCGATTGGTTTCTATGCAGAGCTGCACCAGATTTTCCACTCTCCAGTATTAGTAACTGACCCCCAGTGTGTCATTCTGTCTGCTGCCTCCTTCCTCTGCTATCAGCATGAATCATTTCTGGTTCTCCTGCCACCAAGAGATGGTGACAGGGGAGAGAGCTCCAGCACACAACTTGTGATTGAAAGCCTCAGCTCTGTTCCAGTGTGCTGTGTGGAGGGGGGGGGGGTCACTTCCCTCCAACCAGCTCTCAGAGCTGTCCTCCCTAAGCTCTGCAGTGTGTCATTTCAGCTCTCCACCCCCTTTATTCTGACATCTCAGACAAGCTTTATAAATGTATCACAGATGTGGAGAGGAAAAGGCTGAAGATAAACAGGTACAACTTATGTAGGAGGATTTGTTTCATCTCTGAGGCCGGTCAGTTCATTGGGGAATATGGAACGGTTTACTACCACAATGTCACAAATATGCTCCTGAGACCATGACAAGGAGGTCCAAGAAGGTGTCTGAGGAGGTCCCCGGTCACCCAATAGTGACCTTCACCTGGACTCTGAAGACGACTCCAAGCTTCTCCAAGACACTTCATTACAGAACAAGTCCAGATGAATGTGACCGACTACGGCCAGCAGTCCCAGGAATTGAGGAGGTCCTACTATCCAGCCCTGCAATGTATATATCTCTGTACATTGACTATGATGGAAATGGAGAACAAAGACTACCACAGCCAAGAACAGGGACCACCAAACGAATCCATCCTCACAATCGGCAGTCCAAATAGACACTTCATTTACCAAGATCACGAAGATGAAGAACAAAGATGGAAGGTCAGCGGAGGAAGGAAGCATGCCCTATGAGAACCTACGTAGAGGAATATTACCCCGAGGAGGACTCAGGGACAGTGCCAGGGTTCAGGAAAATGAGTGTGAGGTCTACAAAGTACCATTTACTGATCCATGACCACCCGCCTAATATTGAGTAGGTCCCCACTTTTGCCACCAAAACTACCCTGACCCATCCAGGCATGGACTCCACTAGACCTGTGAAGGTACGCTGTGGTATCTGGCACCAAGCCATCGGTAGCAGATCCTTTAAGTTCTGTAAGTTGGGGCCTTCATGGATCAGACTTGTTTTTCCAGCACATCCCACAGATGCTCAATTGGATTGAGATCTGGAGAATTTGGAGGCCAAGTCAACACCTCAGTGATGTGTTCCTCAAACCATTCTTGAACCATTTTTGCAGTGTAGCAGGGCACACTGATAGAAAATACAGTTTCCATGAAGAGGTGTACTTGGTCACCAACAATGTTTAGGTAGGTGGTATGTGTCAAGGTAACATCCTCATGAAAGGCAGGAGCCAAGGTTTCCCAGCAGAACATTGCCCAAAGCATCACACTGCTTCCAAGGACTTGTCTTCCTCCCATACTGCATCCCGGTGCCATCTCTTCCCCAGGTAAATGACGCCCACCCACCCAGCTATCCACATTAATGTAGAAGAAAATGTGGTTCACCAGAACAGGCCACCTTCTTCCATGGCTCCGTGCTCCAGTTCTGATGCTCACGTGCCCATTGTAGGGACTTTTGGCTGTGGACACGGGTCACCATGGGCACCCTGACCAGTTTGTGGCTACACAGCTCCATACACAACAAAATGCAATGCTCTGTGTGTTCTGACACCTATCAGAACCAGCATTCAGATTCTCAGCAATTTGAGATCCAGTAGCTCTTCTATTGGATTGGACTACACGGACCAGTTTTCCCTCCTACCTCATCAGTGAGCCTCCCCTCCCCACCTCCATCAATGAGCCTTCCCTCCCCACCTCAATCATTGAACCTTCCCCAGCCACCTCCATCAATGAGCCTTCCTGCCTCCATCAGTGAGCCTTCCCTCCCCAGCTCCATCAATGAGCCCCCCACCTCCATCAATGAGTCTTCACTCCCCACCTCAATCAATGAGCCTTCACTCCCCACCTCAATCAGTGAGCCTTCCCTCCCCACCTCCATCAATGAGCCTTCCCTCCCCACCTCTACCAATGAGCCTTCCCTCCCCACCCCATCAATAAGCCCCTCCACCTCCATCAATGAGCCTTCCCTCCCCACCTCTACCAATGAGCCTTCCCTCCCCACCTCCACCTCCATCAATGAGCCTTCCCCCCAACCTCCATCAATGAGCCCTCCCCACCTCTACCACTGAGCCTTCCCTCCCCACCCCATCAATAAGCCCCCCCCCACCTCCATCAATGAGCCTTCCCTCCCCACCTCTACCATTGAGCCTTCCCTCCCCACATTCATCAATGAGCCTTCCCCCCGACCTCCATCAATGAGCCTTCCCTCCCCACCTGCATCACTGAACCTTTCCCCGCCAGCTCCATCAATAAGCCCCCCCCCTCACCTCCAAAAATGAGTCTCCCCTCCCCACCTCAATCATTGAACCTTCCCCAGCCACCTCCATTAGCCTTCCCTCCCCACCTCTACCAATGAGCCTTCCCTCCTTCCCTCCCCACCCCATCAATAAGCCCCCACCTCAATCAATGAGCCTTCCCTCACCACCTCCATCAATGAGCCTTTCCTCCCCACCCCATCAATAAGCCCCCCCACCTCCATCAAAGGTGCAGGAAGAACTCAAGAAGTGAAGCAAGTCAGGACTGGGGTAGGAAGTACTAAGGAAGGCAAAGGGCTACTACTGGAGGAACAAAGGGATGGGAAGTCCTGTTGTCACCCACCCGGAAGACGCTACTATGACATATGAAGGCGCACAGAAAGTAGCACTGTAGGCCTCGTCCAATCCCGAGAGAAGTAGATGATCCTACAGACATCGTTCCTGCACCATGTATAGAGAAAACGAGGCCGTGCGCCACTTCCTTCCCCACTTCTCCTACGTATTGGCCGAGCCCAGCATACCGATCGTTCACCTCTCCTCCCTTCACTTCCCGAAATGCCCACTTTCTGTACACCCCCCCAGTATTCCAGATGTAGACATCTACCCTCCTGTGAGCAAGCAGGAAGTCATTGGGTTCTCTGGATCCTCATAGTAGACCCTTCATGCAACCAAACTCCTCCATAGAGCAGAGACCTCCCGTCCACCCAAAAACCAAACTCCTCCATAGAGCAGAGACCTCCCGTCCAACCAAAGGGGGAACGAACCATCTCAGCATGAAGAAACCCAAGAAATCGATGGGACTGTCCTCACCCGGTGAGGTGACTTGTGTGCAGAACAGCTAATAGCATGGAGCCCCCCCCCCTTCCTTAACCGTTTTTAAAAAATTCTTCACACATCGAACCCCCAGAGGACCCTGAGAATAAAATGGTGGCTGTTGCAATTTTTTATGTCACATTATTTTTGCGGAGTCATTTATGGAAACCACATTTTCAATTTTCAGAAGAAAAAATACATCAAAATAAATTTTAAGAAAAAACTCAAAATAATACACAATTTATGGGTAAAATATAAAAGTTACATCGAGTAAACGGATACCAAACATGTCAAGACTTAACATGGGCGTGTACCTGAGAGATGGTGACAGCAATACCCAACACTGCCACAGCGCCAGGGGGCACAACCGGGCCCATGCTTCAGCGGGGGAGGGAGGGTGCGTGGACAGAAGGGGGTGCTTGGTGCAGCAGGGGGGAAATAACAAAAACCGATGGGGGGGGGGATAGCAGACAGAAGGGGGTGATCAATGCAGTGGGGGGGGGGGGCAGTTACAAGAACTGATGGGGGTGGGGGATAGCAGACAAGGGGGTGCTCAGTGCGGTGGGGGATTAGTTACAAGAATCGATAGGGGTGGGGGGGGGGATAGCAAACAGAAGGGGGTGCTTGGTGCGGTGGGGGGGCAGTTACAAGAACTGATGGGGGTGGGAGGGGGATAGCAGACAAAATGAGGTGCTCGATGCGGTGGGGGGCAGTTACAAGAATTGATAGGGGTGAGGGGGATAGCAGACAAAATGGGGTGCTCGGTGCGGTGGCAGTTACAAGAATCGATAGGCATGGGGGGGATAGCAGACAAAATGGGGTGCTCGGTGTGGTGGGGGGGCAGTTACAAGAACTGATGGGGGTGGGGGGATAGCAGACAAAATGGGGTGCTCGGTGCGGCGGGGGGGCAGTTACAAGAACTGATGGGGGTGGGGGGATAGCAGACAAAAGGGGGTGCTCGGTGCGGTGGGGGGGCAACTTTTGCATGGTGCCCACAAGTTTCATGTTAGGCCTCTAGTACCTACATCTGTCCATAGGGGGCGCTTCAAAAGCCTTTCCAGGTTATGGGTTGCGAGTCAATTGTGAATGACGGCCCCGGAATTGCGGCTCTCACGTGACATTCGCGGTGATGCCTCATGTGTGGTGCGGTTGCTGCTTACATATGCGTGTAGGACCTATGCGCTTGCATTACGTGTGTGTGGGGGGGGGGGATGTAACTTTAGGATTTTTTTTTCTTTTACTTTTTTCTTTTTTTACACTTTTTCATTTAACTTTCTTGCTATCATGAGGGGGCCAACAAGACCCCCATAACTCCACATGCAGCTAACCAAGCACATGCGGTGCTTGATTAGCTACTTCCTGTACCGGCCAGAAGATGGCGGCTCTGAAGGCAGAAGTGACGAGATCATCGCCCACCGTCAGGTCCACTCTCTGCACCCTCCTGCCGGCTGGTGTCCTGTGTGGCTCGCTGATAGCAGTCAGAGGAATCTGGTCCTGGATAGGACGATGAAGAACATGAAAGCATACTTCCTATTGGACGTTCTCTAGGAGCGCCGTCCCTTCATTAGCCACTCCAAGACCCGCCATTTTCTGACACTTTTTGGTTAAAAGTGTAAATCAGTATTTTCTGCTAAAAAATGTACTTAGAACCCCCAATCATTATATATTTTTTTTTAGCAAAGACCAGGGCCACGGGTGTCAAACTGGGGGCCCCCCAGCTGAGGCCAAACTACAAGTCCCATGAGGCATTGCAAGGCTGACAGCTCCAAACATGAGGCAGAGGCATGATGGGACTTGTAGTCTGGCCCCCCCGCCCTAGAGAATGAAATGGCGATGGTAGTATTCTTGTCACGTGGAATCTGCACAACGCGGTTTTTTTTGCACTTTTTTGGGGGAAATAGACTTAATAAAACACAAAACACGCACCCCGATTGTTTGTGTAACATACGTGTACCCCGTGAAATGGCCACAAACTGCGGTACGTAACAAGCTCCACGGGCGACGCGGAAAACATTCTACCATTTAGAGTCACACTAGCATTGCTCTAACGTTCGCGGCCATTCCTCACATGCGTGTTTACGTGTGCGACGTATGCACATGTTCACTTCTGTGTGCGAGCACGGGGGGGGATGGGGGCACTTTCAATTATTTCTTTTTAAACATCCCTTGTAATAGAAATAGGCATGACAGGTCCTCTTTTAAAGGAGAGATCTGGGGTCAAAAAATCAAAAAATTCGTTTGCATCCACCCTGGGCTGGAAGTGACGTCATGACGTCACTCTGGTCCTCCAAGGCCAAAGAGGAGATCAGTGACGTCATGACGTCACTTGGTCCTCCAAGGCCATAGAGGAGATCAGTGACGTCATGACGTCACTCTGGTCCTTCAAGGCCATAGAGGAGATCAGTGACGTCATGACGTCACTCTGGTCCTCCAAGGCCAAAGAGGAGATCAGTGACGTCATGACGTCACTCTGGTCCTCCAAGGCCATAGAGGAGATCAGTGACGTCATGACGTCACTCTGGTCCTCCAAGGCCATAGAGGAGATCAGTGACGTCATGACGTCACTCTGGTCCTCCAAGGCCATAGAGGAGATCAGGGATGACAGAGTCTCTTGTCTCTGTGACCAGCCGGCTGCACCGTCGGACCGTTTCTTGGGTGCGCCGGTTAAAACGGTAGGTCCCAAGAAACGAGCGACAGGAGGGGGGTGGGGGTGAGGGGGGTGGGGGTGGGGGTGGGAGGGGTCCACCATGACACCGGTAAACCACTTGCAAACCGCAAGGTATATATAGCTATCATGCTAGGATAACGGAGGCGGAGCTGTGTTCCCGACGAAGGGAGGAGCTCATTCTGAAACGTGTTGGATGAAGCTTTTCCTGTTCCCCTTGCACCGTATTGGCCCCGTGGCCCCATGGACGTCATACCCAGGACTAGGTGCACCCGACTGCCATCAACAAGCCAACGATGAAACCCGCCTGCAGCACTCGGCTTACACTCCACATTACACGCCTATCAGCTGTGGTACACGTATGTGCTTAGCAGGCACCTCACACGGTGAGGACAACCCCACGTAAGTCCTGGAAATTGTTCAGACTCAGATGGATCCTCTTAGAAGAGCTTTCCCGTATACTTAGAAGACACAATTAGAATTCACCCCGCTAGGCCTCTAACACACGGATCCTCAGAACATTGCTTGTACTGACCAGCTGAACACGCATCCAATGATTACATACATGTACAGTGTACAGAGGTCTGAGTCGTTGTGATTGGCTCAGAAAGGAACGAAGGACACCATAATGGCCCTATCCATTAGAAGACACATCTACCTCCTCCCTCCACTCAGGTCATCATCCTTCTCCTCCACATATAACCGGCAATCCCGGTGTGACCACCACGTCTATAGACGGGGGCAGGGAAGTCCACCTCCACGTATAACCGGCAATCCCGGGGTGACCACCACGTCTATAGACGGGGGCAGGGAAGTCCACCTCCACGTATAACCGGCAATCCCGGTGTGACCACCACGTCTATAGACGGGGGAAGGGAAGTCCACCTCCACGTATAACCGGCAATCCCGGGGTGACCACCACGTCTATAGACGGGGGCAGGGAAGTCCACCTCCACGTATAACCGGCAATCCCGGTGTGACCAGCATGTCTATAGACGGGGGCAGGGAAGTCCACCTCCACGTATAACCGGCAATCCGGTGTGACCAGCATGTCTATAGACGGGGGCAGGGAAGTCCACTCCACGTATAACCGGCAATCCCGGGGTGACCACCACGTCTATAGACGGGGGCAGGGAAGTCCACCTCCTCCTATAACCGGCAATCCCGGGGTGACCAGCACGTCTATAGACGGGGGCAGGGAAGTCCACCTCCACGTATAACCGGCAATCCCGGTGTGACCAGCATGTCTATAGACGGGGGCAGGGAAGTCCACCTCCTCCTATAACCGGCAATCCTGGGGTGACCAGCACGTCTATAGACGGGGGCAGGGAAGTCCACCTCCACGTATAACCGGCAATCCCGGGGTGACCAGCACGTCTATAGACGGGGGCAGGGAAGTCCACCTCCACGTATAACCGGCAATCCCGGGGTGACCACCACCTCTATAGACGGGGGCAGGGAAGTCCACCTCCACATATAACCGGCAATCCCGGGGTGACCAGCACGTCTATAGACGGGGGCAGGGAAGTCCACCTCCACGTATAACCGGCAATCCCGGTGTGACCAGCACGTCTATAGACGGGGGCAGGGAAGTCCACCTCCACGTATAACCGGCAATCCTGGGGTGACCAGCACGTCTATAGACGGGGGCAGGGAAGTCCACCTCCACGTATAACCGGCAATCCCGGGGTGACCAGCACGTCTATAGACGGGGGCAGGGAAGTCCACCTCCACGTATAACCGGCAATCCCGGGGTGACCACCACGTCTATAGACGGGGGAAGGGAAGTCCACCTCCACGTATAACCGGCAATCCCGGGGTGACCACCACCTCTATAGACGGGGGCAGGGAAGTCCACCTCCACACACAGTTGTGTTTACAATACTAGCCGTCAGACATCACTAACTGGATCAATCGCTGTTTTTGGTGGAAATGATATTTCTACATGGCAGATAATTTCCTAGCAGGTGTAGTAGAGTCATAGAAATCCAACAGACCCGACAGTCATGACATGCATGCTGCTGATTCTGTGTCATTGAATCACTCATTGAGGGGCGTGTTCACAATAATAGCCGTGTGGAGTTCTATTAGTGAGGTCATTCATTCTTTGAAAAACAGGTGGCAATGATTGCCCTTATTTAAGGAAGGAAGGCAGCAAATGTTGGACATGCTGGTTACAGTGCATTTCTCTCTGAAATTCTGAGGAAAATGGGTCATTCCAGACATTGTTCAGAAGAACAGCATACCTTGATTAAAAAGTTGATTGGAGGGGAAAACATATAAAGAAGTGCAGAAAATGATCGGCTGCTCAGCTAAAATGATGGCAAATGCTTTAAAATGGCAACCAAAACCTGAAAGACGTGGAAGAAAGCGAAAAACTACCATTGGAATGGATAGAAGAATAGCCAACATGGGGCGGACTCAGCCAACAATCAGCTCCAGGAAGATGAAAGAAGGTGTGACGTTCCCTGTGAGGACTCAGCCAACAATCAGCTCCAGGAAGATGAAAGAAGGTGTGACGTTCCCTGTGAGGACTCAGCCAACAATCAGCTCCAGGAAGATGAAAGAAGGTGTGACGTTCCCTGTGAGGACTGTTACAATTAGAAGACGCCGATGTGAAGCCAAGCTATCTGCAAGAAGTCCCCGCAAAGTCCCACTGTTGGGAAAAAGACGTGTGCTGAAGAGGTTACAATCTGCCAAAGAGCACATGGACCGGCCTAAAGAGAAATGGCGCAACATTTTGTGGACTGATGAAAGTAAGATTGTTCTTTTTGAGTCTAGTGGGCGGAGACAGTTTGTCAGACGACCCCCAAACACTGAATTCAAGCCACAGTACACTGTGAAGACCGTGAAGCATGGTGGTGCAAGCATCATGATATGGGGATGTTTCTCATACTACGGTGTTGGGCCTATTTATCGCATACCAGGGATCATGGATCAGTTTGAATCCATCAGAATACTTGAAGAGGTCATGCTGCCTTATGCTGAAGAGGAAATGCCCTTGAAATGGGTGTTCCAACAAGACAACGACCCCAAACACACCAGTAAACGTGCAACATCTTGGTTCCAGACCAACAAGATGGACGTTATGGAGTGGCCAGCCCAATCCCCGGATCTTCATCCAATAGAAAACTTGTGGGGTGACATCAAAAATGCCGTTTCTGAGGCAAAACCAAGAAATAGAGAAGAACTGTGGAATGTGGTCCAATCATCCTGGGCTGGAATACCTGATCACAGGGGCCAGAAGTTGGGGGACTCCATGCAACACAGATGTACAGCAGTTCTCAGAAACAGTGCGACTACAACCAAATATTCATGAAGTCATTCAAAGGAAAGCAAAATCTTCAAACATTTCTCAGGTTATATAGTGAATGTTGGAGTTTGGAAAGAAGAATACAAACACGGAGATTTGTTTGAACCGTCTAATATTCACTTTTCTTCCATTTTTTTAGAGGAACAACACAAATTTGATGTATTTTTCTTCCTGTTTTGATTTGGAATAGAATGTGTCGTGTTCCCAATGCATTTGTGTGGATGGAAAGAAAAGGATTAGAAGGATTTGCAGCTTCAGTCACTTTTATCATCACACGGCTATTATTCTGAACACAAATGTATATCCAGCGATCCCGGGTGACTATAGACGTGGCAGAGAAGTCCACCTCCATATCCAGCGATCCCGGGGTGATTATAGACGTGGCAGAGAAGTCCACCTCCATATCCAGCGATCCCGGGTGACTATAGACGTGGCAGAGAAGTCCACCTCCATATCCAGCGATCCCGGGGTGATTATAGACGTGGCAGAGAAGTCCACCTCCATGTCCAGCGATCCCGGGTGACTATAAACGTGGCAGAGAAGTCCACCTCCATATCCAGTGATCCCGTGTGATTATAGACGTGGTAGAGAAGTCCACCTCCATGTCCAGCGATCCCGGGTGACTATAGACGTGGCAGAGAAGTCCACCTTCATATCCAGCGATCCCGGGGTGACTATAGACGTGGCAGAGAAGTCCACCTCCATATGCAGTGATCCCGGGTGACTATAGACGTGGCAGAGAACTCCACCTCCATATCCAGCGATCCCGGGGTGATTATAGACGTGGCAGAGAAGTCCACCTCCATATCCAGCGATCCCGGGGTGATTATAGACGTGGCAGAGAAGTCCACCTCCATATCCAGCGATCCCGGGGTGACTATAGACGCGGCAGAGAAGTCCACCTCCATATCCAGCGATCCCGGGTGACTATAGACGTGGCAGAGAAGTCCACCTCCACATCCAGTGATCCCGGGGTGACTATAGACGTGGCAGAGAAGTCCACCTCCATGTCCAGCGATCCCGGCTGATTATAGACGTGGCAGAGAAGTCCACCTCCACATCCAGCGATCTCAGCTGATTATAGACGTAGCAGAGAAGTCCACCTCCATATCCAGTGATCCTGGGTGATTATAGACGTGGCAGAGAAGTCCACCTCCATATCCAGTGATCCCGGGTGATTATAGACGTGGCAGAAACGTCCACCTCCATATCCAGTGATCCCGGGTGATTATAGACGTGGCAGAGAAGTCCGCCTCCATATCCAGCGATCCCGGGGTGACTATAGACGTGGCAGAGAAGTCCGCCTCCATATCCAGCGATCCCGGGGTGACTATAGACGTGGCAGAGAAGTCCGCCTCCATATCCAGCAATCCCGGGGTGATTATAGACGTGGCAGAGAAGTCCGCCTCCATATCCAGCGATCCCGGGGTGACTATAGACGTGGCAGAGAAGTCCACCTCCATATCCAGCGATCCCGGGGTGATTATAGACGTGGCAGAGAAGTCCACCTCCATGTCCAGTGATCCCGGGGTGACTATAGACGTGGCAGAGAAGTCCACCTCCATATCCAGCGATCCCGGGGTGACTATAGACGTGGCAGAGAAGTCCACCTCCATATCCAGTGATCCCGGGTGACTATAGACGTGGCAGAGAAGTCCACCTCCATATCCAGCGATCCCAGGGTGACTATAGACGTGGCAGAGAAGTCCACCTCCATATCCAGCGATCCCGGGTGACTATAGACGTGGCAGAGAAGTCCACCTCCATATCCAGTGATCCCGGGGTGACTATAGACGTGGCAGAGAAGTCCACCTCCATATCCAGTGATCCCGGGGTGACTATAGACGTGGCAGAGAAGTCCACCTCCATATCCAGCGATCCCGGGGTGATTATAGACGTGGCAGAGAAGTCCACCTCCATATCCAGCGATCCCGGGGTGACTATAGACGTGGCAGAGAAGTCCACCTCCATATCCAGTGATCCCGGGTGACTATAGACGTGGCAGAGAAGTCCACCTCCATATCCAGCGATCCCGGGTGATTATAGACGTGGCAGAGAAGTCCACCTCCATATCCAGTGATCCCGGGTGACTATAGACGTGGCAGAGAAGTCCACCTCCATATCCAGTGATCCCAGGGTGACTATAGACGTGGCAGAGAAGTCCACCTCCATATCCAGTGATCCCGGGGTGACTATAGACGTGGCAGAGAAGTCCACCTCCATATCCAGTGATCCCGGGGTGATTATAGACGTGGCAGAGAAGTCCACCTCCATATCCAGCGATCCCGGGGGTGACTATAGACGTGGCAGAGAAGTCCACCTCCATATCCAGTGATCCCGGGTGACTATAGATGTGGCAGAGAAGTCCACCTCCATATGCAGTGATCCCGGGTGATTATAGACGTGGCAGAGAAGTCCACCTCCATATCCAGTGATCCCGGGTGACTATAGACGTGGCAGAGAAGTCCACCTCCATATGCAGTGATCCCGGGTGATTATAGACGTGGCAGAGAAGTCCACCTCCATATCCAGTGATCCCGGGTGATTATAGACGTGGTAGAGAAGTCCACCTCCATATCCAGTGATCCCGGGTGATTATAGACGTGGCAGAGAAGTCCACCTCCATATCCAGTGATCCCGGGGTGACTATAGACGTGGCAGAGAAGTCCACCTCCATGTCCAGCGATCCCGGGGAGTCCACCTCCACATCCAGCGATCCCGGGTGATTATAGACGTGGCAGAGAACTCCACCTCCATATCCAGCGATCCCGGGGTGACTATAGACGTGGCAGAGAAGTCCACCTCCATATC
Organism: Staurois parvus; assembly: GCF_062004578.1. Taxonomy (NCBI): domain Eukaryota; kingdom Metazoa; phylum Chordata; class Amphibia; order Anura; family Ranidae; genus Staurois; species Staurois parvus. The sequence goes on from NW_028319844.1 coordinate 130,001, forward strand.
CAGCGATCCCGGGGTGACTATAGACGCGGCAGAGAAGTCCACCTCCATATCCAGCGATCCCGGGGTGACTACAGACGTGGCAGAGAAGTCCACCTCCATATCCAGCAATCCCGGGGTGATTATAGACGTGGCAGAGAAGTCCACCTCCATATCCAGCGATCCCGGGTGACTATAGACGTGGCAGAGAAGTCCACCTCCATATCCAGCGATCCCGGGGTGACTATAGACGTGGCAGAGAAGTCCACCTCCATATCCAGCGATCCCGGGGTGACTATAGACGTGGCAGAGAAGTCCACCTCCATATCCAGTGATCCCAGGTGATTATAGACGTGGTAGAGAAGTCCACCTCCATATCCAGCGATCCCGGGTGATTATAGACGTGGCAGAGAAGTCCACCTCCATATCCAGCGATCCCGGGTGACTATAGACGTGGCAGAGAAGTCCACCTCCACATCCAGTGATCCCGGGGTGACTATAGACGTGGCAGAGAAGTCCACCTCCATGTCCAGCGATCCCGGCTGATTATAGACGTGGCAGAGAAGTCCACCTCCACATCCAGCGATCTCAGCTGATTATAGACGTAGCAGAGAAGTCCACCTCCATATCCAGCGATCCTGGGTGATTATAGACGTGGCAGAGAAGTCCACCTCCATATCCAGCGATCCCGGGTGACTATAGACGTGGCAGAGAAGTCCACCTCCACATCCAGCGATCCCGGGTGATTATAGACGTGGTAGAGAAGTCCACCTCCATATCCAGCGATCCCGGGGAGACTATAGACACGGCAGAGAAGTCCACCTCCATATCCAGCGATCCCGGGTGACTATAGACGTGGCAGAGAAGTCCACCTCCATGTCCAGCGATCCCGGGTGACTATAGACGTGGCAGAGAACTCCACCTCCATGTCCAGCGATCCCGGGGTGACTATAGACGCGGCAGAGAAGTCCACCTCCATATCCAGCGATCCCGGGTGACTATAGACGTGGCAGAGAAGTCCACCTCCACATCCAGCGATTCCGGGTGATTATAGACGTGGTAGAGAAGTCCACCTCCATATCCAGCGATCCTGGGGTGATTATAGACGTGGCAGAGAAGTCCACCTCCATATCCAGCGATCCCGGGGTGACTATAGACGTGGCAGAGAAGTCCACCTCCATATCCAGTGATCCCAGGTGACTATAGACGTGGCAGAGAAGTCCACCTCCATATCCAGTGATCCCGGGTGACTATAGACGTGGCAGAGAAGTCCACCTCCATATCCAGTGATCCCGGGGTGATTATAGACGTGGCAGAGAAGTCCACCTCCATATCCAGCGATCCCGGGGTGACTAGACGTGGCAGAGAAGTCCACCTCCATGTCCAGCGATCCCGGGGTGACTATAGACGTGGCAGAGAAGTCCACCTCCATGTCCAGCGATCCCGGGGTGACTATAGACGTGGCAGAGAAGTCCACCTCCATATCCAGTGATCCCGGGTGACTATAGACGTGGCAGAGAAGTCCACCTCCATATCCAGTGATCCCGGGGTGATTATAGACGTGGCAGAGAAGTCCACCTCCATATCCAGCGATCCCGGGGTGACTAGACGTGGCAGAGAAGTCCACCTCCATATCCAGCGATCCCGGGGTGACTAGACGTGGCAGAGAAGTCCACCTCCATATCCAGCGATCCCGGGGTGACTATAGACGTGGCAGAGAAGTCCACCTCCATATCCAGTGATCCCGGGTGATTATAGACGTGGCAGAGAACTCCACCTCCATATCCAGCGATCCCGGGGTGACTATAGACGTGGCAGAGAAGTCCACCTCCATATCCAGCGATCCCGGGGTGACTATAGACGCGGCAGAGAAGTCCACCTCCATATCCAGCGATCCCGGGGTGACTACAGACGTGGCAGAGAAGTCCACCTCCATATCCAGCAATCCCGGGGTGATTATAGACGTGGCAGAGAAGTCCACCTCCATATCCAGCGATCCCGGGTGACTATAGACGTGGCAGAGAAGTCCACCTCCATATCCAGCGATCCCGGGGTGACTATAGACGTGGCAGAGAAGTCCACCTTCATATCCAGCGATCCTGGGGTGATTATAGACGTGGCAGAGAAGTCCACCTCCATATCCAGCGATCCCGGGGTGACTATAGACGTGGCAGAGAAGTCCACCTCCATATCCAGCGATCCCGGGGAGACTATAGACACGGCAGAGAAGTCCACCTCCATGTCCAGCGATCCCGGGTGACTATAGACGTGGCAGAGAACTCCACCTCCATGTCCAGCGATCCCGGGGTGACTATAGACGCGGCAGAGAAGTCCACCTCCATATCCAGCGATCCCGGGTGACTATAGACGTGGCAGAGAAGTCCACCTCCACATCCAGCGATTCCGGGTGATTATAGACGTGGTAGAGAAGTCCACCTCCATATCCAGCGATCCTGGGGTGATTATAGACGTGGCAGAGAAGTCCACCTCCATATCCAGCGATCCCGGGGTGACTATAGACGTGGCAGAGAAGTCCACCTCCATATCCAGTGATCCCAGGTGACTATAGACGTGGCAGAGAAGTCCACCTCCATATCCAGTGATCCCGGGTGACTATAGACGTGGCAGAGAAGTCCACCTCCATATCCAGTGATCCCGGGGTGATTATAGACGTGGCAGAGAAGTCCACCTCCATATCCAGCGATCCCGGGGTGACTAGACGTGGCAGAGAAGTCCACCTCCATATCCAGCGATCCCGGGGTGACTATAGACGTGGCAGAGAAGTCCACCTCCATATCCAGCGATCCCGGGGTGACTATAGACGTGGCAGAGAAGTCCACCTCCATGTCCAGCGATCCCGGGGTGATTATAGACGTGGCAGAGAAGTCCACCTCCATGTCCAGCGATCCCGGGGTGACTATAGACGTGGCAGAGAAGTCCACCTCCATGTCCAGCGATCCCGGGGTGACTATAGACGTGGCAGAGAAGTCCACCTCCATATCCAGCGATCCTGGGGTGACTATAGATGTGGCAGAGAAGTCCACCTCCATGTCCAGCGATCCCGGGGTGACTATAGACGTGGCAGAGAAGTCCACCTCCATGTCCAGCGATCCCGGGGTGACTATAGACGTGGCAGAGAAGTCCACCTCCATATCCAGTGATCCCGGGTGACTATAGACGTGGCAGAGAAGTCCACCTCCATATCCAGTGATCCCGGGGTGATTATAGACGTGGCAGAGAAGTCCACCTCCATATCCAGCGATCCCGGGGTGACTAGACGTGGCAGAGAAGTCCACCTCCATATCCAGCGATCCCGGGGTGACTAGACGTGGCAGAGAAGTCCACCTCCATATCCAGCGATCCCGGGGTGACTATAGACGTGGCAGAGAAGTCCACCTCCATATCCAGTGATCCCGGGTGATTATAGACGTGGCAGAGAAGTCCACCTCCATGTCCAGCGATCCCGGGGTGACTATAGACGTGGCAGAGAAGTCCACCTCCATATCCAGCGATCCCGGGGTGACCAATCACAATGTATCTACACATCCAATTGGTGTACAGAAGATCTACAACAGACACGATGACGTCACAACCGCTAACCAATCTCCTCCGGGTAATATCGAGATTTATTTTTTTAATGGATAGAATTTGCTGGATGTTCCCAGACATAAAACAAGTCCAATATCTGGCCGTGTGTACACTGGGGGAGGATAGGATGGGATTGTAGGGGAGGATGAAGATGACAAGCAACGATGGGATGGTAGAATGGACTTACATTGGAGGATAATGGAATTACGAGGATGACGGAGTCATAGTAACGATAGGATGGCAGAATGAGATTACAGGGAGGATAACATGAGGATGAGGATGACGGAGTCATAGTAACGATAGGATGGCAGAATGAGATTACAGGGAGGAAACATGAGGATGAGGATGACGGAGTCATAGTAACGATAGGATGGCAGAATGAGATTACAGGGAGGAAACATGAGGATGAGGATGACGGAGCCATAGTAACGATAGGATGGCAGAATGAGATTACAGGGGAGGATAACATGAGGATGAGGATGATGGAGTCATAGTAACGATAGGATGGCAGAATGAGATTATAGGGAGGATAACATGAGGATGAGGATGACGGAGCCATAGTAACGATAGGATGGCAGAATGAGATTACAGGGAGGATAACATGAGGATGAGGATGACGGAGTCATAGTAACGATGGGATGGTAGAATGGACTTACATTGGAGGATAATGGAATTACGAAGATGACGGAGTCATAGTAACGATAGGATGGCAGAATGAGATTACAGGGGAGGATAACATAAGGATGAGGATGACGGAGTCATAGTAACGATAGGATGGCAGAATGAGATTATAGGGAGGATAACATGAGGATGAGGATGACGGAGTCATAGTATCGATAGGATGGCAGAATGAGATTATAGGGAGGATAACATGAGGATGAGGATGACGAAGTCATAGTAACGATAGGATGGCAGAATGAGATTATAGGGAGGATAACATGAGGATGAGGATGACGGAGTCATAGTAACGATAGGATGGCAGAATGAGATTACAGGGAGGATAACATGAGGATGAGGATGACGGAGTCATAGTAACGATAGGATGGCAGAATGATATTACAGGGGAGGATAACATGAGGATGAGGATGACGGAGTCATAGTAACGATAGGATGGCAGAATGAGATTACAGGGGAGGATAACATGAGGATGAGGATGACGGAGTCATAGTAACGATAGGATGGCAGAATGAGATTATAGGGAGGATAACATGAGGATGAGGATGACGGAGTCATAGTAACGATAGGATGGCAGAATGAGATTATAGGGAGGATAACATGAGGATGAGGATGACGGAGTCATAGTAACGATAGGATGGCAGAATGAGATTATAGGGAGGATAACATGAGGATGAGGATGACGGAGTCATAGTAACGATAGGATGGCAGAATGAGATTATAGGGAGGATAACATGAGGATGAGGATGACGGAGTCACAGTAACGATAGGATGGCAGAATGAGATTACAGGGAGGATAACATGAGGATGAGGATGACAAAGTCATAGTAACGATAGGATGGCAGAATGAGATTACAGGGGAGGATAACATGAGGATGAGGATGACAAAGTCATGGTAACGATAGGATGGCAGAATGAGATTATAGGGGAGGATAACATGAGGATGAGGATGACGGAGTCATAGTAACGATAGGATGGCAGAATGAGATTACAGGGGAGGATAACATGAGGATGAGGATGACGGAGTCATAGTAACGATAGGATGGCAGAATGAGATTATAGGGAGGATAACATGAGGATGAGGATGACGGAGTCATAGTAACGATAGGATGGCAGAATGAGATTATAGGGAGGATAACATGAGGATGAGGATGACGGAGTCATAGTAACGATAGGATGGCAGAATGAGATTATAGGGAGGATAACATGAGGATGAGGATGACGGAGTCATAGTAACGATAGGATGGCAGAATGAGATTATAGGGAGGATAACATGAGGATGAGGATGACGGAGTCACAGTAACGATAGGATGGCAGAATGAGATTACAGGGAGGATAACATGAGGATGAGGATGACAAAGTCATAGTAACGATAGGATGGCAGAATGAGATTACAGGGGAGGATAACATGAGGATGAGGATGACAAAGTCATGGTAACGATAGGATGGCAGAATGAGATTATAGGGGAGGATAACATGAGGATGATGAGCTCACAGTAATGATGGGATGCAAGAATGAAATCATAGGCAATGATGATGGGAGGATGAGGATGACAAACTATATGTAATGATGAGACAGTAGAATGAGGTTAAAGGGTTGATGATGAGCTCACAATAATGATAGGACAATACATTTAGATTAGAGGGGATAATGATGGGAGGACAAGGATGACAAGCTCATGGTAATGATAGGACCTTAGAATGAGATTAAAGGGAATGATGCTGGGAGGATGAGGATGACTACCTTGCAGCAATGATGGGATGGTAGGATGGGATTACAGGGGACAATACTGGGAGGATGAGGATGACTACCTTGCAGCAATGATGGGATTACAGGGGACAATGCTGGGAGGATGAGGATGACTACCTTGTAGCAATGATGGGATGGTAGGATGGGATTACAGGGGACAATGCTGGAAGGATGAGGATGACTACCTTGCAGCAATGATGGAGTGGTAGGACGGGATTACAGGGGACAATGCTGAGAGGATGAGGATGACTACCTTGCAGCAATGATGGGATTACAGGGGACAATGCTGGGAGGATGAGGATGACTACCTTGTAGCAATGATGGGATGGTAGGATGGGATTACAGGGGACAATGCTGGGAGGATGAGGATGACTACCTTGCAGCAATGATGGGGTGGTAGAACGGGATTACAGGGGACAATGCTGAGAGGATGAGGATGACTACCTTGTAGCAATGATGGGATTACAGGGGACAATGCTGGGAGGATGAGGATGACTACCTTGCAGCAATGATGGGGTGGTAGAACGGGATTACAGAAGACAATGCTGAGAGGATGAGGATGACTACCTTGTAGCAATGATGGGATTACAGGGGACAATGCTGGGAGGATGAGGATGACTACCTTGTAGCAATGATGGGATTACAGGGGACAATGCTGGGAGGATGAGGATGACTACCTTGTAGCAATGATGGGATTACAGGGGACAATGCTGGGAGGATGAGGAAGCTGAGCTTGCAGTAACAATGAGACGGAAGAAAGATTAAAAAGGACAATATTGGGAGAATGAGGACAAGGATGACAAGCTTGCAGCAATGGTGGGATGGCAGCATGAGATGAAAGGGGATGATAATGGGGGGATGAGGATGATGAGTGCTCAGTAATGACAGGACGGTAGAACGAGATTACGAAGGATGATGAGCTCACAGTAACAATGGGACGCCGAGACTTCTGACCAATGAGAAGGAATGAAAGGACTGCCAGCTCCAGCCAGAGCAGCAGCTGGAAGGACCCGGCAGGCACTCTGCACCGAGGCTGAAAGGGGAAGTTCAGTGACATTTACATAACAGTCGTCCTTCCACAGGACCAGCTCACCCGGCTCAACCAGAAACAGGAAAAGGATAACCTCAAGGGAAGAGCTGTCAGTGCCGCACACAGGAGGAGGGGGGGGGGGGCGACCAGGCAACCAACGTAAACACAGCATGACAACTGACTGCTACACAGCCAGGCAACCTAGCAACACACACGGCACACGGACAATGGACCTACCAAACGATGGACACGGCACACGGACAATGGACCTACCAAACGATGGACACGGCACACGGACAGTGGACCTACCAAACGATGGACACGGCACACGGATAGTGGACCTACCAAACGATGGACACGGCACACGGATAGTGGACCTACCAAACGATGGACACGGCACACGGACAATGAACCTACCAAACGATGGACACGGCACACGGACAATGGACCTACCAAACGATGGACACGGCACACGGACAATGGACCTACCAAATGATGGACATGGCACACGGACAATGGACCTACCAAACGATGGACATGGCACACGGACAATGGACCTACCAAACGATGGACAGGGCACACGGACCTACCAAACGATGGACACGGCACACAGACAATGGACCTACCAAACGATGGACACGGCACACGGACAATGGACCTACCAAACGATGGACACGGCACACAGACAATGGACCTACCAAACGATGGACACGGCACACGGACAATGAACCTACCAAACGATGGACACGGCACACGGACAATGGACCTACCAAACGATGGACACGGCACACGGACAATGAACCTACCAAACGATGGACACGGCACACGGACAATGGACCTACCAAACGATGGACACGGCACACGGACAATGGACCTACCAAATGATGGACATGGCACACGGACAATGGACCTACCAAACGATGGACATGGCACACGGACAATGGACCTACCAAACGATGGACACGGCACACGGACCTACCAAACGATGGACACGGCACACAGACAATGGACCTACCAAACGATGGACACGGCACACGGACAATGGACCTACCAAACGATGGACACGGCACACAGACAATGGACCTACCAAGCGATGGACACGGCACACGGTCAATGGACAGTACATGGCCCTCGGCCAGCTCTTACCATGTGTGTAGATGTTGCCCAGCTCGTTGTGCAGGTAGAACAAGCTCCTCATACATTCTGCTCCGCTGGCCACAGGACGGTACCCCGTCAGCACAAACTTATTGAACTGGAGGTGGGGGGGGGAGCTGGCCCAGTCCAGCAGCCGGGGACCACTCAGAAACGCCATGGGTCTCCGCAGAGATAGGCCCGTCCTCCGAACAGAAAGGATTTCCAGACAAGAGCAGGCTCACTGAGTAACGTACGGGCAGCAGCTGCTCCACATGGAACCGTATTTGAGATATGTCAGCAGTTCCTTCTCCACCTATAAAGATATTCATGTCCTAGCTGTGACATTGCAGAATATATGGAGTTTCATTGTGAAGAAGTCCGATCCCCGTCCCGGGGTAACGTGTGGAGGACACTTCTGGCAGGCGGCTCGCTCGTGAAAGGCTATGCAGTCTATTTGCTGGTTTTAGCAAGCTGCAAGTTGAGACTAAGCCGTGAGGAGGTCATCAGGAATGCCGTGATCTCGTCTATTCTTCCGCACACACAAATATTTGTCATGCCTTTTCATTCACAGATACATTCCATCTAGTGACATCATACTCAACTTTTCTCCGGCTTTGATGATCGCCCCGTGCCGCTGGCCACCAGCCGGCTCTTAACTTAACAAACTTGTCACATGAGGACTAATTCCTGAAAAGCCTTAGTCACCGAGCATCCAATCAATGAGCAAGGCTCCACACACAGGACAATTCCTCGCTTTGTAACCTATACAATGGAGGAGGACCAGGAAGTCTCCGGCTGGCAGCTAGCAACTTCACACAGTGACAGACAGCAATCCGTTTCCTGGAGATTAAGCGTCTTTGTCATTCAAGTTTCTGCTGCCTCCTCCGTGGGCTAAGTAATGTAAGGTGTAACATGTCCTTCTCCACCACAAACTCCGTGATACTTCCGGCTGATACCTACAGACCATCCTATCTCAGATACAACCCAGAAGGGTGTCCTAGACGCCCGACCTAAATAATGGAGCCCACCGTCTATCCGTCTTACAAAGAGCAGCTCCACAAAGTTCCAGTAACAATACACTTTATATTAATATCCACACTGGAGGAAGGGGTCGTCTGGTCTTCATGGTCACCCTATGTCCAGCTCTGTGTTCAAAGATGAAGAGAGTCCTCCAACTGAAAGAATACACTTAATAATAATATCCAGATAGCAGGAAGGTATCTTCTGGTCTTCATGGTCACCCAATGTCCAGCTGTGTGCTCAAAGATGGAGAGAGTCCTCCAACTAAAAGAATACACTTTATAATATCCAGACAGGAGGAAAATGTCTTCTGGTCTTCATGGTCACCCTATGTCCAGCTGTGTGGTCAGGGGAGGAGCAAGTTCTTAGATTAAAAGAATACACTTTATAATATCCAGGCAGGAGGAAAGTGTCTTCTGGTCTTCATTGTTACCCTATGTCCAGCTGTGTGTTCAGGGGTGAAAAGAGTCCTCCAACTGAAAGAATAAAATTTATAATATCCAGAGAGTGGGAAGATGTCCCCTGGTCCTCGCAATCACCGTATGTCCAGCTGTGTGTTCAGGGGTGAAAAGAGTCCTCCAACTGAAAGAATAAAATTTATAATATCCAGAGAGTGGGAAGATGTCTCCTGGTCCTCGCAATCACCATATGTCCAGCTGTGTGTTCAGGGGTGAAAAGAGTCCTCCAACTGAAAGAATAAAATTTATAATAATATCCAGACAGGTGGAAAGTGTCTCCTGGTCCTCGCAATCACCGTATGTCCAGCTGTGTGTTCAGGGGTGAAAAGAGTCCTCCAACTGAAAGAATAAAATTTATAATATCCAGAGAGTGGGAAGATGTCTCCTGGTCCTCGCAACCACCGTATGTCCAGCTGTGTGTTCAGGGGTGAAAAAAGTCCTCCAACTGAAAGAATAAAATTTATAATATCCAGAGAGTGGGAAGATGTCTCCTGGTCCTCGCAATCACCGTATGTCCAGCTGTGTGTTCAGGGGTGAAAAGAGTCCTCCAACTGAAAGAATAAAATTTATAATAATATCCAGACAGATGGAAAGTGTCTCCTGGTCTTCACGGTCACCCTAAGTCCAACTGCGTGGTCAGAGGTGGAAAGTGTTCTCAATTTGTAGGAATACAATTTATAATATCCAGACAAGGGGAAGGTGTGTCCTGGTCTTCATGGTCACCGTATGTCCAGCTGTGTGGTCAGGGGTTGAAAGAAATCTCGAATTGTAGGAATACACTTTATAATAATATCCAGACGGGGAAGGTGTTTCCTTGTCTTCACAGTCACCGTATGTCCAGCTGTGTGGTCAGGGGCGGAAAGTGTTCTCAATTTGTAGGAATACAATTTATAATATCCAGACAGGGGAAGGTGTTTCCTGGTCTTCACAGTCACCCTATGTCCAGCTTTGTGGTCAGGGTGGAAAGAGTCCACCAACTGAAAGAATAAACTTTATAATAATCTCCAGATGGGGGGGAAGGTATCTCCTGGTCTTCACGGTCACCCTATGCCCACTTGTGTGGTCAGGGGTGTAAAGAGTTCTCAAACTGTAGCAATACAATTTATATTATCCAAACAGATTTGAACGTGTCTCCTGGTCACCTTATTTCAAAAGTGAAGAGTGTCCTCCAATTGTTGGATCACACTTTATATTAACATCCATACAGAAGGAATATGTCGTCTTCTCTTCATGGTCACTCTAAGAACACATGTGTGTTCAGATGTAAAAAGAGTTCACTTAAAGAAAACCCTTTATTATAATATCCAGACATGAGAAAGGTGTCTTCTGGCCTTCACTGTCACCTTAGATCCACCACACGGGCACACTTTTCTATGACAAGACCCCATCTTGGTACATTAGGAGGTCTCACAGTACGGGACATTATCTGTCTCTTTATGAAAGAGCTGGTTCATCAGCAGCAATCTCTGTGAGACATCTTCCACAGTCCTATGTATGACATCTGAGGTCATCTGAAGCTATCTGTCAGGAGAGGATGGACATGACCCTCACCAAAGAAGATAAAGCCTCTGACACAGTTATCTTTTGGCGATGTGAAGACCGAGGTCTTCTGGGAGAACATTGAATATGGGATCTGGCATAAGCCTATGCCTGTTTGGAGAATGTAAGGATGGTCTCTAGGATGAAGAGATGTCTAGTTGGAGAATCTGGGGATGTCTCTCACCATGAAAGGGTCTCTAGTATGTAGCTATGTCTAATTGGAGAATGTACGTTATGTCTCTCACCACAAGATGGTTTTTAGTAAGTAGCTAGGTCTAGTTGGAGAATCTGGGGATCTCTCTCACTATGGAAGGGTCTCCAGTATGTAGCTATATCTAGGTGGGTAATGTAGGGGAAGTCTCTCACCATGGGACAGTCCTTTGAATCTAACGATGTATAGCTGGCAGATTTGTAGAGGTCTCTTTTCATGGAACATTCTCTAGTATGTAGCCATGTCTAGTTGGAGTACGTGGGAATGTTTCTCACCATGGGACAGTCGCTAGTAAGTAGATAACTGGAGAATGCCAGAATAACTTTTCATGGGACAGCCTCTGTTACATAGTTGTGTCTGGTTAGAGAATGTTGGGATGTATATCACCATAGGATGGTCTCCGGTATGTAGCTATGTGTAGCTGGGGGAACATGCAGAAGCCTCTCACCATTGGACAGTCTCTGTCATGTAGGTATATCTAATTGGAACATGTGGGGATGTTTCTCACCATATGACTGTCTAGTTGGGTTGGAGAATGTGGAGATATTTTTCCCATAGGATGGACTGTAGAAGGTTGCTATATCTAACTGGAGAGTGTGGGAATGTCTCTTCCCATAGGATAGTCTCTGTCCACTTGGAGATTGTGGGAATGTCCGTCACCATATGATGGTCTCTAAAATGTAGCTATGTCTACTTGGGCATATGGGTATGTCTCTCATCATGGGACAATCTGTGTATTTCTAGTGGGCTAGCATGAATTTCTCTCAAGATAGAACAGTCTCTTTGTATGTCCAGTGGAAGAGGATGAAGAAGAGTCTGAGTGCAGGACACTCAGATGTCTCCTAAAGAAGCACCCTTGGTTCCTCTGGTGGTCTCTGGAGATGAAATTTTGCTGAGGGCAATGTCTCTAGGAAGTGTGTGGATCCTACCAGGAGGTCTAAAGGCAGAGGAGGGTCTTAAGAAGATAGGATTCTCAGTCAGGTCTCTCCTCTGCATGGAGATGTCTCTGGGTGGAGGCCGTTCTCAATCAGGAGGATGTTATTCTGAGTCAAGTCTCATCTCTGAATGGAGAGGTCTTTGGGCACAGGACAGAATTCTGGGTTAGATCTCTCCTCTCGATGGAGATTTCTTTGAGCACAAGTAGGATACTTGGGTCAGGTTTCTCCTCTGGATACAGATGTCTCTGGGTGGAGGATGGCCTCAGAAAGACATGATTCTGGATCTAGTCTCTCCTTTGGATGAAGATGTCTCTGGGCAGAAGATAGGATTCTGGGTTAGGTCTCTCCTCTGGATGCAGATGTCTGTGGGTGGAGGACAACTTCAGGAGGGTGCGATCCGGTTCAAGTTTTTTCTCTGGATGAAGATGTTTTTTAGCAAAGGGCAGGATTTTGGATCAGGTTTCTCCTCTGGATGGAGATGTTTCGGGGTGGAGGATGGCCTCAGGAGGACAGGGTTCTGGGTAAAGTATCTCTCTTAGATGGAGTGGAGGATGGAAACCTGTCACAGGTAACTTCTCTGGATGGAGATGTCTCTGATGGAGGATGGTCTTGGGATGATGGGATTTTAGGTTAGGTCTCACCTCTGGAGGGAGATGTCCTGGGGTGGAGGAAAGACTCAGGATGGGAGTCTGGGTCAGTTCTCTTCTCTGGATAGAGACGTCTGTAAACTGAGGTTAGAATTTGCCAGGTTTCTCCTCTGGATGGCAAGGTCTCAGGGTGGAGGATGGCCTCAGGACAGAGTTTTGGGTAAAGTCTCTCTCTTGGCTGAAGATTTCTTTGAGTGGAGGATGCAAACTTGTCACAGGTAACTTCTCTGGATAAAGAAGTCTCTGGTGGAGGATGGTTTTGGGATGATAGGAGTCTGAGTCAGGTCTCTCCTCTGGATGGAGATGTCTTGAGGTGGAGGATGGTCTCGGGATGATGGGAGTCTGGGTCAGGTCTCTCCTCTGGATGGAGATGTCTTGAGGTGGAGGATGGTCTTGGGATGATGGGAGTCTGGATAAGGTCTCTCCTCTGGATGGAGATTTATCTGAGTGGAGGAAGGAAACCTGTGTCAGGTATCTTCTCTGGAGGAAGATGTCTGGTGGAGGATGGTTTCGGGATGATGGGAGTCTGGGTTAGGTCCTTCCCCTGGATGGAGAGGTCTTGGGGTGGAGGAGGGTCTCAGGATGATGGGAGTCTGGGTCTGGTCTCTCCTCTGGATGGAGAGGTCTATGGATGGAGAGGTCTCTGGATGGAGGATGGTCTCGAGATGATGGGAGTCTGGGTTAGGTCTCTCCTCTGAATGAGGATGTCTCTGGTCAGAGAACGGTCTCGGTTGGATTGGAGATCTGGTGTCAGCAAAGGACGCTCTCACTGAGAGGATGAAGATGTCTCTATGCGGCTCTTCTGGGGGTCCTTTCTGAGGATGGTTTGGACTCCAATGTCTCTTCTCGGAGATGTCTCCCGTATGAGGTGGTCTATATTTGGGAGGTAGGTTCAGAGGATGGAGATGATGGTGTTAGTAGTCTCCTCAGTGGATGGAGATGATGGGGGTAATTGTCTCTCTCCTCATTGGATGGAGATTAGGGTAGTAGTCTCTCTCCTAAATGGAGATTATGGGGGTAGTAGTCTCTCTCCTCAATGGGTGGCGATGATGGGGGGGTAGTAGTCTCTCTCCTCAATGGATGGAGATGATGGGGATAGTAGTCTCTCTCAACGGATGGAGTAGTAATCTCTCTCCTTTCAGTGGATGGAAATGAAGAGGGTAGTATTATCTCTCTCCTCTCAGTGGATAGAGATGATGGGGGTAGTAGTCTCTCTTCTCAGTGGATGGAGATGGTGGGGATAGTAGTCTCTCCTCTCAGTGGATGATGGTGGGGGTAGCAGTATCTGCTCTCAGTGGATGAGGATGGTGGGGGTATTAGTCTCTCCTCTCGGTGGATGGGGGGGCAGTAGTCTCTCCTCCCAGTGGATGGCGGGGGTAGTAGTCTCTCCCCTCTCAGTGGATGGATATGGTGGGGATAACAGTCTTCCAGTGGATGGTGGGGGTAGTAGTCTCTCTCCTCAGTGGATGGGGATGGTGAGGGTAGTCTCTCTCCTCAGTGGATGGGGATGGTGGGAATAGTAGTCTCTCCTCTCAGTGGATGGTGAGGTTAGTAGTCTCTCCTAAGTGGATGGTGATGGTAGGGGTAGTAGTCTCTCCTCTCAGTGGATGGAGATGATGGGGGTAGTAGTCTCTCCTCTCAGTGGATGAGGATGGTGTGGTAGTCTCTCCTCTCAGTGGATGGAGATGGTGGGTGTAGTAGTCTCTGCTCTTGGTGGATGGAGATGGTGGGTGTAGTAGTCTTTGCTCTCAGTGGATGCAGATGGTGGGGGTAGTAGTCTCTGCACTCAGTGGATGGGGATGGTATGGGTAGTAGTCTCTCCTCTCGGTGGATGGGGATGGTGGGGGTAGTAGTCTCTCCTCTCGGTGGATGGGGATGGTGGGGGTAGTAGTCTCTCCTCTCGGTGGGTGGTGGGGGTAGTAGTTTCTCCTCTCGGTGGATGGGGATGATGGGAGTAGTAGTCTCTCCTCTCAGTGGATGGAGGGGGTAGTAGTCTCTCCTCTCAGCGGATGTAGATGATTGGGATATTAGTCTATCCTCAGTGGATGGAGATGGAGGGGGTAGTAGTCTCTCCTCTCGGTGGATGGAGGGGGTAGTAGTCTCTCCTCTCGGTGGATGGAGGGGGTAGAAGTCTCTCCTCTCAGTGGATGTAGATGATTGGGATATTAGTCTATCCTCAGTGGATGGAGATGGTGGAGGTAGTAGTCTCTCCTCTCGGTGGATGGAGATGGTGGAGGTAGTAGTCTCCCTTCTCTCGGTGGATGGAGGGGGTAGTAGTCTCTCCTCTCGGTGGATGGAGGGGGTAGTAGTCTCCCTTCTCTCGGTGGTCGGTGTGGTGGGGGATGGGGAGGGATCAGGCCGGGAAGGTCACGTGACGAGGACGGATCTCCGGACCTCTCCAGACGGAGGAGGCGGATCATCACCGGACACAGCCGGCCCCGCCCCCTGCCGCATATCTCCGCCCAGCACATCACAGCATCCCGCCCAGAGCATGAGGCAGTCTCCTAGCAACCTGAGGACACGCCCTCCATCCTGGCTGGCCAATCCTGAGAGAGAACATCGGCGGGAGTCCCATCAGAAGGAGCAGGGGGTGGGGACTACCGACCGTGTGAGGAGAGAGGAGCGGGACTACCGACCGTGTGAGGGGGGAGGAGGGGGACTACCGACCGTGTGAGGGGGGAGGAGGGGGACTACCGACCGTGTGAGGGGGGAGGAGGGGGACTACCGACCGTGTGAGGGGGGAGGAGGGGGACTACCGACCGTGTGAGGAGAGAGGAGCGGGACTACCGACCGTGTGAGGTGGGGGGAGGAGGGAACTACCGACCGTGTGAGGGGGGAGGAGGGGGACTACCGACCGTGTGAGGTGGGGGGGACTACCGACCGTGTGAGGTGGGGGGGGGAGGAGGAGGGGAACTACCGACCGTCTGAGGGGGGGGGGGGAGGGGAACTACCGACCGTCTGAGGGGGGGAGGAGGGGAACTACCGACCGTCTGAGGGGGGGGGGGGGGAGGAGGGGAACTACCGACCGTGTGAGGGGGGAGGAGGGGGACTACCGACCGTGTGAGGTGGGGGGACTACCGACCGTGTGAGGTGGGGGGGACTACCGACCGTCTGGGGGGGGGGGAGGAGGAGGGGAACTACCGACCGTCTGAGGGGGGGGGGAGGGGAACTACCGACCGTCTGAGGGGGGGGGGAGGGGAACTACCGACCGTCTGAGGGGGGGGGGGGGAGGAGGGGAACTACCGACCGTCTGAGGGGGGGGGGAGGGGAACTACCGACCGTCTGAGGGGGGGGGGGGAGGAGGGGAACTACCGACCGTCTGAGGAGGGGGGGGGAGGGGGACTACCGACCGTCTGGGGGGGGGGGGGGAGGAGGGGGACTACCGACCGTCTGGAGGGGGGGGAAGGAGGGGGACTATCGACCGTCTGAGGGGGGGAGGAGGGAGACTACCGACCGTCTGGGGGGGGGAGAAATGCGGAGTGTGAAGGGACAGTATGACTCACCACGTGGCCACCACCTGGACCTCGTGGGTCATATCAGGAAGTCTTGCACGTTGTTCGGCACACGTGTCCGGCTCAGTGGTCACGTTGCCCGTTTTGGCCAATGCCTACATCGGTATCGGGGGAACACTCTCCAGGAAAGCAGTTCTTCACACGAGGCGATGACCACACCCTCCATTTCTGGCATCATAATGGCAGCCACCATGGAAGACGAGGAATTTCCTAAAAACTAGGGAAACGCCAACATTTGGGTGGTACTGTTACCATTTTGTGCCTCAAGAGACAAGCTGCTAATTATTGTTCAGCCTCCAGAGGAATCCGTTACGTCTTTACAACACTCCCCGAAATAAACTCCCATTACAAAACATTTCCTGGACTTCATGCAGAAGGTTTTGAGGAGAGATTCTGCTGAGACTCCACCTCTGAAGGAGAAGAATGTTGGTATCTCCCAAGCATTGGCATGTATCCTCCTCCAAGCCAGATCACAGATGACCCAAGTGCTGGATATGAAGGCGTTTCACTGATTGATGTCCTCACCGGGCCTAGTCCTGACATCCACCTTATAGGAGTTGCTTCACACAAGAAACAGGTGCTGTGATGACATTCAGTCAATGTTTCGTTGTCGGGGGAGACAACAGAGACTTCCTCAGGTTCTGATGGTATTGCAACAACTACACTATATTGCCAAAAGTATTGGGCCACCGGCCTTCCCTCACACATGACCTTTAATGGCCCCCCAGTCTTAGTCCGTAGGGTTCAATATTGAGTTGGCCCCGCCCTTTCCACGCACATGACATTTAATGGCCCCCCAGTCTTAGTCCGTAGGGTTCAATATTGAGTTGGACCCGCTCTTTCCACGCACATGACATTTAATGGCCCCCCAGTCTTAGTCCATAGGGTTCAATATTGAGTTGGCCCCGCCCTTTCCACGCACATGACCTTTAATGGCCCCCCAGTTTTAGTCCGTAGGGTTCAATATTGAGTTGGCCCCGCCCTTTCTCCACACATGACCTTTAATGGCCCCCCAGTCTTAGTCCGTAGGGTTCAATATTGAGTTGGCCCCGCCCTTTGCAGCTATAACAGCTTCAACTCTTCTGGGAAGGCCATCCACAAGGTTTAGGAGGGTGTCTATGGGAAGGTTGGACCATTCTTCCAGAAGCACATTTGTCAGGTCAGGCACTGATGTCGGGGGAGGAGGCCTGGCTCGCAGTCTCCGCTCTAATTCATCCCAAAGGTGTTCTATGGGGTTGAGGTCAGGACTCTGTGCAGGACAGTCAAGTTCCTCCACCCCAAACTGGCTCCTCCATGTCTTTATGGACCTTGCTTTGTGCACTGGGGGGCAGTCATGTTGGAACAGGAAGGGACCATCCCCAAACTCCTCCCACAAAGTTGGGGGCATGAAATTGTCTGAAATGTCGCCTTAATAGTTCCCTTCACTGGAACTAGGGGGCCAATCCCTGAAAACACCCCCACACCATAATCCCCCCTCCACCAAACTTGGCACAATGCAGTCAGGCAAGTACCGTTCTCCTGGCAATTGCCAAACCCAGACATGTCCATCGGATTGCCAGAGAAGCGTGATTGGTGAGCTCTCTACGCACTGCTGTTGGGCTCATCTGAAGGCCACACCAAGTTTGGAGGTCTTTAGCTATTGACTCTGCAGACAGTTGGTGACTTCTGCGCACTGTGCGCTTCAGCATGCGCCGACCCCGCCCTGTCATGTGACGTGGCCTACCACTTGGTGGCTGAGTGGCTGTTGTTCCCAGTGGCTTCCACTTTGTTATAATCCCACTAACAGTTGAGCGTGGAATATTTAGTAGCCAGGAAATGTCAGGGTTGGAATTGCACAGGTGGCCACCTATCACGGGACCACGCTTGGAGTCACTGAGCTCCTGAGAGCGACCCATTCTTTCACCAATGTTTGTAGAAGCCGTCTGCATGCCTAGGGGCTTGATTGTATACACCTGTGTCCATGGAGGGGATTGGAACACCTGGATCACATGATATGGAGGGGATTGGAACACCTGAATCACATGATATGGAGGGGATTGGGGCACCCGAATCACATGATTGGGAGGGGATTGTAACACCTGAACATGATATGGAGGGGATTGGGACACCTGAATCACATGATATGGAAAGGATTGGAACACCTGAATCACATGATTGGAGGGGATTGGAACACCTGAATCACATGATTGGAGGGGATTGAAACACCTGAATCACGTGATATGGAGGGGATTGGAACACCTGAATCACGTGATATGGAGGGGATTGGAACACCTGAATCACGTGATATGGAGGGGATTGGAACACCTGAATCACGTGATATGGAGGGGATTGGAACACCTGAATCACGTGATTGGAGGGGATTGGAACACCTGAATCACGTGATTGGAGGGGATTGAAACACCTGAATCACATGATTGGAGGGGATTGGAACACCTGAATCACATGATTGGGAGGGGATTGGAACACCTGAATCACATGATATGGAGGGGATTGGAACACCTGAATCACATGATATGGAGGGGATTGGAACACCTGAATCACATGATATGGAGGGGATTGGAACACCTGAATCACATGATTGGGAGGGGATTGGAACACCTGAATCACATGATATGGAGGGGATTGGAACACCTGAATCACATGATTGGAGGGGATTGGAACACCTGAATCACATGATTGGAGGGCCGGCCCAATACTTCTGGCAATATAGTTTGTCAGCGATAATATCATAGACTACCAAACCAAATGTTTCCAGTTACAGACTTTCTCCTGTTGCAGTAGTTTATGGGCCAATAAGAACAGTTGAAAAGGGTGGAAAAGAATTTGGATCTGATGTGTGTAAGTTTGTAGAACAGAATTTCTCTGCAGATGACGGGTTCTGATCCGTGTCTACAGAAGAAGCAATAGAACTTCTCATGCTGTTAGTGTAAAGGGATTCGAGTTAGGAACAGATTTTCCTGATGCGATGGGTCCTGGGTTCCTCCTGATGCGATGGGTCCCGGGTTCCTCCTGATGCGATGGGTCCCGGGTTCCTTCTGGTGCGGTGGGTCGTGGGTTCCTCCCGGTGCGGTGGGTCGTGGGTTCCTCCCGGTGCGGTGGGTCGCGGGTTCCTCCCGGTGCGGTGGGTCGCGGGTTCCTCCCGGTGCGGTGGGTCGCGGGTTCCTCCCGGTGCGGTGGGTCGCGGGTTCCTTCCGGTGCGGTGGGTCCCGGGTTCCTTCCGGTGTGGTGGGTCGCGGGTTCCTCCCGGTGCGGTGGGTCCCGGGTTCCTCCCGGTACATGACAATGCCCGGCCTCATGTGGGGGGAGTATGCAGGCAGTTCCTGGAGGATGAAGGAATTGATACCATTGAATGGCCCCCACGCTCTCCTGACCTAAATCCAATAGAACCCCTCTGGGATGTCATGTTTCGGTCCATCTGATGCCTCCAGGGTGCACCTCAGACTGTCCAGGAGCTCAGTGATGTCCTGGTCCAGATCTGGGAGGAAATCCCCCAGGGCACCATCCGTGGTCTCATTAGGCCCCTCCCCCGACGTTGTCAGGCATGCATACAAGCACGTGGGGGCCACACAGACTACTGAGGGCCATTCTGAGTTGCTGCAATGACATTTCACCAACATGGACTCGCCTGCTGCATCATTTCTTCACTTTGATTTTCGGGGTGTCTGTGAATTCAGTCCTCTGTAGGGCGATCATTTCCATCCAATGATGGGGCGTCCTTACGTTCCTCACCCATCCCCCGTCCATGTCAGTATAGAGATCCAGCAGGAGATCCCTCCCCATTGGGATCTGATGGGTTCTCAGAGTCTTCCTTTCATTTTTTTGAGCCGTGTATTATTCCCTTCAAAATGCCCCTGTAGTTGGTACTGGGTCGGGAGTCACTGGCGGGGTAAAGGACATATCCTTCTGTATGTGGTGCCTGGTGGAGTAGTCTGGCCTTTGGCCATGAGGGGGTGCTGGACCCACATGTGTAACAGTAAATTACGACCAGCACGCTGTTCCCCCATACTATGTGAGCTTTGCATGGATTGTCTGCACCCTCAACGTTCTCTCTTACCACAGAATCCATCTTCCAGTGAACTGCATGAAGGTTGTCAGTGTGTGTAAGATAGCAGATCTGCCAGAGATCTGTGTGTGTATAGGTCCAGCAGATCGGTCAGCTGACAGACGGCTAGGTGGTGGCACCATTCCCTAAGTCATTTGTCTGGTGTATGTGGACATCATCCTACCAAGAGTCCAGCTTGGAGGAAAGCCAGAGGAATTTCAGAAAGTGGACATTACTAGATGGCAGAAGGGATGAACGCTGCTCAACCAACCCCAGGAGTCCAATGTTGAGGAACAGCCTCAGCCGCCATACTGGCCACGCCCACTGATGCTTTTCATCCCACCCACCAGGGCTTGGTCACAGAGGTCTACTAGACTGCTCCCAACCAGATTGTAAGATATGGATCTGCCCCAATGTGGCCAGCCAGCTAGATTTGGATGAAGTCTCCCTCTAGTGCTGGCCGAAGGTATTGAGGGTTATGACCCGCTTATAATAGGCTCCTCCCTCATCCCTTCTCCACCTAGTAAGGTTCCCGTCCTGGTCACCTAGTCACCGGCTTCCATCTTACCTGCTGGCAGTGATGGCATATTAGAGTTTTGTGTTTGTACCCGCCCCCAGACTGGAGGACCTGGGCTTCTCAGAGCAATCTGCCAGCAAGCTGGGTGACTTCAGAGGCCAACTGATGATACCTTTTGTATCAGCCGGCCATTCTTGTCCCCATACCCCTTCCCTGACATGGGATCTACCAACCATCTGTGGGGGAGGGGGCTTTAATGACTGTGCCTGTATTCACAATTGTCTGACACATATCAGCCCCTGCTGCAGCCTCTGACCTTGTGACTTATTACAAAGTTACAATGTACAGTCTGATCCCTGGGGGAAGGGAAACTGAGGAAATTAATTCTATCAAAGTTACAATGTACAGTCTTATCCCAGGGGGAGGGGAGACTGAGGAAATGACTCCTCCTTCTACAAAGTTACAATGTGCAGTCTGATCACTGGGGGAGGGAAGACTGAGGAAATGACTCCTCCTGCATGCAGCAGAGGGATGACATCATCACAGCCCAGACAGTCACTAACTGGACTCCACAGATGGCTCTTTAACAATAAGAGGCGGAGCTTTTCTGAAATTTGATACTGGACAGGTCCTCAAGGAATAGGAATTCTTATTTTCTCTATATTTATATAATAAAACAAAGGTAGGAGGACACCCAGAACACTTGTAGAACAGGAAGGCTTGCATTTTATCAATGAATACCAGGCCATGATTGGATGATGTGAAGATCATGATGTCATCAGCCCACCTCAGCAAATCCGAGATGGCCTTGCATTTTTTTTATAAAAATACAAAGCTTCCTGTGAATGGCTGAGCATTGAGGAAGGAAGGGGACAGGGATGGTGGAGAAGAGGAAGGGACAGTGTCATGGATGGCGAAGGAGGGTACAGCCTCAGGGACAGCAGAGGAGGGGACAGTGTCATGGATTGCAGAGGAAGGGAGGGTATGGTGTCGGGTGGAGGAGGAGAGGAGGGTACGGTGTCATGCATTGTGGAGGAGAGGAGGATATGGAGTTGGTGGTGGAGGAGAGTAGGGTACTGTGTCGGGGACGGTGGAGGAGAGGAGGGTATGGTGTCATGGATGGCGGTGGAGGAGGAGAGGAGGGTATGGTGTCGGACGGCAGAGGAGAGAAGGTTATGACGTTGAGGGTGGAGGAGAGGATGGTACAGCATTGGGGGTGGAGGAGAGGAGGGTACGGATTATGGGAGTCTGGGTCAGGTCTCTCCTCTGGATGGAGATGTCTCTGGGTGGATGATGGCCTAGGGATGATGGGAGTCTGGGTCAGGTCAGGAGACCATCCTCCTCCCCTAGACATCTCCATCCAGAGGAGAGAACTAACCTCGACTCCCATCTTCCACCCCAAGACCTCTCCTTCCAGAGGAAAGACCTGACGCAGACTCCCATCATCCCGAGGCCATCCTCCACTCAAAGAAATCTACATCCAGAGGAGAGACCTGACCCAGACTCCCATCATCCTGAGACCATCCTCCACCCTGAGAACTCTCCATTCAGAGGAGAGAGGCGTCGGAGGTGGTGGAGGAGGAGAGGAGGGTATGGTGGGGGGTGGTCGAGTAGGATATTGCATTGGGGGTGGAGGAGGAGAGGAGGGTATGGCATTGGGTGTGGAAGAGGAGAGGATGGTATGGAAAGGGGGGTGGTGGAGGAGGAGAGGATGGTATGGCATTGAGGGTGGCGGAGGAGAGGAGGGTACGGCTTCGGGGGTGGTGGAGGAGGAGAGAAGGATACGGTGTTGGGGGTGGAGGAGGAGAGGAGGGTACGGCGTCGGGGGTGGTGGAGGAGGAGAGGAGGGTATGGCGTTGAGGGTGGAAGAGGAGGGTATGGAAAGGGGGGTGGTGGAGGAGGAGAGGAGGGTATGGCGTCGGCGGTGGTGGAGGAGGAGAGAAGGGTACGGCATTGGGGGTGGAGGAGGAGAGGAGGGTACGGCATTGAGGGTGGAGGAGGGTACGGCGTCAGGGATGGTGGAGGAGGAGAGAAGGGTACGGCATTGGGGGTGGAGGAGGAGAGGAGGGTACGGCATTGAGGGTGGAGAAGGGTACGGCGTCAGGGGTGGTGAAGGAGGAGAGAAGGGTACGGCATCGGGGGTGGTGGAGGAGGAGAGAAGGGTACGGCTTCGGGGGTGGTGGA
This sequence comes from Staurois parvus, assembly GCF_062004578.1. Taxonomy (NCBI): domain Eukaryota; kingdom Metazoa; phylum Chordata; class Amphibia; order Anura; family Ranidae; genus Staurois; species Staurois parvus. Next base: position 153,222 of record NW_028319844.1, read on the forward strand.
GGAGGAGAGAAGGGTACGGCTTCGGGGGTGGTGGAGGAGGAGAGAAGGGTACGGCATCGGGGGTGAAGGAGGAGAGGCGGGTACGGCGTCGGGGGTGGTGGAGGAGGAGAGGAGGGTACGGCATCGGGGGTGAAGGAGGAGAGGCGGGTACGGCATCGGGGGTGGTGGAGGAGAGGAGGGTATGGCGTCGGGGTGGAGGAAGAGGAGGGTACAGTGTTGGGGGTGGAGGAGGGTACGGCATTGGCAGTGGAGGAAGGTACGGCATCGAGAGTGGTGAAGGAGGAGAGTATGGTGTCGGGGGGGGTGGAGGAGGGTACAGCCCTGGTGCTGGCGGAGGGTACGGCGTCGAGGGTGGTGGAGGAGGAGAGAAGGGAACGGCGTTGGGGGTGGAGGAGGAGAGGAGGGTACGGCATCGGGGGTGAAGGAGGAGAGGCGGGTACGGCATCGGGGGTGGTGGAGGAGAGGCGGGTATGGCGTCGGGGTGGAGGAAGAGGAGGGTACAGTGTTGGGGGTGGAGGAGGGTACGGAATTGGCAGTGGAGGAAGGTACGGCATCGAGAGTGGTGAAGGAGGAGAGTATGGTGTCGGGGGGGTGGAGGAGGGTACAGCCCTGGTGCTGGCGGAGGGTACGGCGTCGGGGGTGGTGGAGGAGGAGAGAAGGGAACGGCGTTGGGGGTGGAGGAGGAGAGGAGGGTACGGCATCGGGGGTGAAGGAGGAGAGGCGGGTACGGCATCGGGGGTGGTGGAGGAGAGGAGGGTATGGCGTCGGGGTGGAGGAAGAGGAGGGTACAGTGTTGGGGGTGGAGGAGGGTACGGCATTGGCAGTGGAGGAAGGTACGGCATTGAGAGTGGTGAAGGAGGAGAGTATGGTGTCGGGGGGTGGAGGAGGGTACAGCCCTGGTGCTGGCGGAGGGTACGGCGTCGGGGGTGGCGAGGGAGAGGAGGGTACGGCTTCTGGTGGTGGAAGAGGAGAGGAGGGTACAGCCTCGGAGATAGCAGAGAAGAGGAGGGTACAGTAGTGGGGGTGGAGGAGGAGAATGCGGTGTCGGGGATAGTGGAGGAGGGTACGGTGTTGGGGACAGTGGAGGAGAGAAGGGTATGGCGTCGGTGGTGGAGGAGGAGAGGGGGGTACAGCGTCTGTGGTGGAGCAGGAGAGGAGGGTATGGCGTCGGTGGTGGAGCAGGAGAGGAGGGTACAGCATCAGGGATGCGGAGGAGAGGAGGGGACAGTGTTGGTGGTGGAGGAGGGGGCGGTGTCGAGGGTGGAGGAGGAGACGGCGGGGATGGCGTCGATGGTGGTGGAGGAGAGGGACAGCGTCAGGGGGTGGAGGAGGGGACGGCATCGGTGGTGGTGAAGGAGGAGGGGAAGGAGTCAGAGGGTGGAGGAGGGGACGGTGTCGGTGGTGGAGGAGGGGACGGCGTTGGGTGGTGGTGGAGGAGAGGAGGGGAAGGCGTTGGGTGGTGGTGGTGGAGAGGGGGGGATGGCGTCGGTGGTGGAGCAGGAGAGGAGGGTACAGCGTCGGGGATAGTGGAGGAGAGGAAGGTACGGTGTCAGGGACAGTGGAGGAGGAGACTGCGCCGGGGGGTTGAGGAGGGGACGGCATCGGTGGTGGAGGGGAACGCGTCGGGGGGTGGAGGAGGAGAGGAGGGGTCGGCACCAGTGGTGGAGGAGAGCAGGGGATGGCGTCGGGGGGTGGAGGAGGAGACGGCGTCGGGGGGTTGAGAAGGAGAGGAGGGGATGACGTCGGTGGTGGTGGAGGAGGGGACTGCATCGGTGGTGGTGGAGGAGAAGAGGAGGGGACGACGTCGGTGGTGGTGGAGGAGGGGACGATGTCGGTGGTGGTGGAGGAGGGGACTGCATCGGTGGTGGTGGTGGAGGAGGGGACTGCATCGGTGGTGGTGGTGGAGGAGGGGACGGCGTCGGTGGTGGTGGAGGAGGGGACGGCGTCGGTGGTGGTGGAGGAGGGGACGGCGTCGGTGGTGGTGGAGGAGGGGACAGTGTCGGTGGTGCTGGAGGAGGAGAGGAGGGGATGGCGTCGGTGGTGGTGGAGGAGGAGAGGAGGGGTCGGCACCGGTGGTGGAGGAGAGCAGGGGATGGCGTCGGGGGGTGGAGGAGGAGACGGCGTCGGGGGGTTGAGAAGGAGAGGAGGGGACGACGTCGGTGGTGGTGGAGGAGGGGACTGCATCGGTGGTGGTGGAGGAGAAGAGGAGGGGACGACGTCGGTGGTGGTGGAGGAGGGGACGATGTCGGTGGTGGTGGAGGAGGGGACTGCATCGGTGGTGGTGGTGGAGGAGGGGACGGCGTCGGTGGTGGTGGAGAAGGGGACGGCGTCAGTGGTGGTGGAGGAGGGGACAGTGTCGGTGGTGCTGGAGGAGGAGAGGAGGGGATGGCGTCGGTGGTGGTGAAGGAGGAGAGGAGGGGATGGCGTCGGTGGTGGTGAAGGAGGAGAGGAGTGGATGGTGTCGGGGGTGGAGGAGGAGCGCAGGGGACGGTGTCGGTGGTGGAGGAGTAGAGGAGAATACGGTGTCGGGGATGGTGGGTGAGGTTCAGCATTGGGGATGGAGAGGAGATACAGACTGATACTTGTATGAGCAGCGTAAACACAGAGACAGGAAACACGCGGCGTGGACAGGAAACACACCGCGTGGACAGGAGCACAGAAGACATCAGAACATGTCTATGTGTGGAATTCCTTTATACACATCATTGTCTATACATTATTCACATTGTTCGGCTCACATGGAGTGCTGTGGCTCGGATCATTGGCCGATCTTTCTCCACCAAGGTTAGCTGGGCCTTTCTCTGAGGACATGACAGGGGCCACACAGCTAAACCAGACAATGGCGTCCATGTATGGATCAGAGACACACGAAGACCTGACCAAGAAAGCTCCTCATGTATCTGGAGAACATGATGGAACATGGCCTGCACCATGACATCGGTCCCTAGGTGACAGGTCCTCTTATACATACAAGGACTCCAGTTTGTGGTGTGGCTGTATATACCCTGACCAGGAAATCTCTTCTGTATCCTAATCACATGCCGTGGTACCAGCTGCACTGCTATTGGTCCTTCATGACACCAGTGTTCTCTCTGGTAAGTGTAACTTTTGATAGTAGAATCCAGAGAGGAGGTGTCTAAGCACAACCCGCAGCCAAGAAATGGGACAGTGGCGTGTATGCAGCGTACCCCATCGTAAGTGCCAACAATCTTCACCAGCAGAAGCTCTTTCTGGAGGACAGGATGCAGGAGACAATACTGATTTTTGGGGTTCCATGCGTTTCAGGGCTCCCAGGTCTTTTCATAGAAATATCAGATATGGCTTGTCTCCTCCCAACAGGACCTGCCTATGCAGATCACAGATATACAGTCAGGTCCATAAATATTGGGACATGGACACAATTCTGACATTTTTGGCTCTATACACCACAATGGATGTGAAATGAAACGAACAAGCAACTTGCTTCAACTGAAACATAGACAAAGCTGGATTTATCAAAGGTGAAAATTCTGGGCAAAGTACAGGAATACAAAATGTGCTGCAAAGTCTGTGAATTGGTGGAGAATCTGATGTTGGATTCACCGTTGTGGAAAACTGGGGAGAGCAAGATGAGGGGTGGCCGAGGGCACAAAAAACTGAACCCGGGCATGCAGGATCATCAATCTGACAAGATCTGATTGGCTTGTTTGAGCTCAGGGGTTTTTCTAAAAATTGATGAGGCTTATCATGGAAGAGTCCGGTGCTGCCAGGATTAATTCCCAGCAAAACCTCCTGCCGGCAGCGTCCTTTCCAAAGAAGCAGAAGTCATGGATCTTCCTAGGCTATCCGTGGGTGGATTCCTCAGTCATGGATCTTCCTAGGCTATCCTTGGGTGGATTCCTCAGTCAAGGATCGTCCTAGGCTATCCGTGGGTGGATTCCTCAGTCATGGATCTTCCTAGGCTATCCTTGGGTGGGTTCCTCAGTCATGGATCTTCCTAGGCTATCCTTGGGTGGATTCCTCAGTCAAGGATCGTCCTAGGCTATCCGTGGGTGGATTCCTCAGTCATGGATCTTCCTAGGCTATCCGTGGGTGGATTCCTCAGTCATGGATCTTCCTAGGCTATCCTTGGGTGGATTCCTCAGTCATGGATCTTCCTAGGCTATCCTTGGGTGGGTTCCTCAGTCATGGATCTTCCTAGGCTATCCTTGGGTGGATTCCTCAGTCATGGATCTTCCTAGGCTATCCTTGGGTGGATTCCTCAGTCATGGATCTTCCTAGGCTATCCGTGGGTGGATTCCTCAGTCATGGATCTTCCTAGGCTATCCGTGGGTGGATTCCTCAGTCATGGATCTTCCTAGGCTATCCTTGGGTGGATTCCTCAGTCATGGATCTTCCTAGGCTATCCTTGGGTGGATTCCTCAGTCATGGATCTTCCTAGGCTATCCTTGGGTGGATTCCTCAGTCATGGATCTTCCTAGGCTATCCGTGGGTGGATTCCTCAGTCATGGATCTTCCTAGGCTATCCTTGGGTGGATTCCTCAGTCATGGATCTTCCTAGGCTATCCTTGGGTGGATTCCTCAGTCATGGATCTTCCTAGGCTATCCGTGGGTGGATTCCTCAGTCATGGATCTTCCTAGGCTATCCGTGGGTGGATTCCTCAGTCATGGATCTTCCTAGGCTATCCGTGGGTGGATTCCTCAGTCATGGATCTTCCTAGGCTATCCTTGGGTGGATTCCTCAGTCATGGATCTTCCTAGGCTATCCTTGGGTGGATTCCTCAGTCATGGATCTTCCTAGGCTATCCTTGGGTGGATTCCTCAGTCATGGATCTTCCTAGGCTATCCGTGGGTGGATTCCTCAGTCATGGATCTTCCTAGGCTATCCTTGGGTGGATTCCTCAGTCATGGATCTTCCTAGGCTATCCTTGGGTGGATTTCTTAATCATTGACCTTCCTGGACTATTTTTGGGAGAATTCCTCAGTCGTTGACCTTTCCAAACTATCTATGCATGCGTGGGTTCCACAGTCCTGGATATTCACAGACTTTCCTTGGTTGGATTATAATTATAATTGTAACAATCAAAATTTTGGAATTGTATTATATATATCTTTTCTGGTTATTGTTAGTTCCCTGGAAGTCCCAGATATCCACCACTACTTCTGTATCCTTTACAATCAAAGCTGTGGGATGTTGGCACACACAGCATCAAGTCACACATTGTTTTCTATTTATCCATGGGGAGATCCTGAAATCCTGGACATTCCTGGAATATCCATGGGTGGGTTCCACAGTCCTGGACCTTCTTGGACTATCCTTGGGTGGATTTTGCAGTCCTAGACCTTCTTGGACTATCCTTGGGTGAATTTTGCAGTCCTGGACCTTCTTGGACTATCCTTGGGTGAATTGCGCAGTCCTGGACCTTTTTGGACTATCCTTGGGTGGATTCTGACGTCCTGGACCTTTTTGGACTATCCTTGTATGGATTCCACAGTTCTGGACCTTCTTGGACTATCCTTGGGTGAATTTTGCAGTCCTGGACCTTCTTGGACTATCCTTGGGTGAATTGCGCAGTCCTGGACCTTTTTGGACTATCCTTGGGTGGATTCTGACCTCCTGGACCTTTTTGGACTATCCTTGTATGGATTCCACAGTTCTGGACCTTTTTGGACTATCCTTGGGTGAATTATGAAGTCATGGACTTTATTGGACTATCCTTGTATGGATTCCACAGTTCTGGACCTTCTTGGACTATCCTTGGGTGAATTCTGACGTCCTGGACCTTTTTGGACTATCTTTGTATGGATTCCACAGTTCTGGACCTTTTTGGACTATCCTTGGGTGAATTATGAAGTCATGGACTTTATTGGACTATCCTTGTATGGATTCCACAGTTCTGGACCTTCTTGGACTATCCTTGGGTGAATTCTGAAGTTCTGGAACTTCTTGGATTATACTTGAGAGGATTTTGCAGTCCTTGGTCTTCCCAGATGCAATGGCCTTGTTTCAGATCTCATTGTGTGACCCGTGGTCTGATAGCATTTCAGCATTCCTCGATTACCTTCATAAAGTATGTCCAGCTACATTGACAAGTGGAAGTAGACCCAGCACATGGAGAAGTCTGTCCCATCCTCTCAGTGTCCAGCACTGTATGAGTGTCCATAAAAATTCCACTACATTGGCTCAGTGACAACCATGTGCTGATTGCAGGCTTCATTCACCGCTGGTCTCCGGGAGGCCCCGATAACCTATTGCCGGCAATTACAAAGCTCAGACTGGCCAGTTTTGGACCATCAGATCAGAGATTTCATTGAAGATTGATTGACACTGGCCAGATCCCCAGTTGGTCCCTTCGTTTGTCTGCACAGCATGAAGCAGTAAGAGCGGTCACCATCTGTTGCCTGGACCAGGGTCCGCCGTCCACAGGAGGCGTATCTGAGGAAGAACATAACCATGTGAATAAGAGTAATGTCCGAAACTGAACCTCATCTGCACTATTAGAAGCGACATTCAGCATGGCACATCGTTCCTCAACTCTCACTTCTGTTCCACGAAGTTCCAGATCACATTGCCTAAACCCAAATCTGTGGCATATCTAAGGTCCTCCATGTAGAATGATGGACCGTCTGGTGGCAGTGAAACATCTCAGAGGATTCTATGGACAGCCAATTTGTGGAGCAGTAGTGGAAAGTGAAGAGAAACTCAAAGTTTAGCAATTCGGAAGGGCGAGGGTTCAGGTACTGCAAATGGCATAAATACCTACCTGCCATAAGGTCCCAGGGCACTCTGGTCCTGGTCATGTGACCTGTCAAGTGGTCTGAGCGGGCAGGAAAACAATGTGGATGACAATACACTCACCTTCTCTCCTTATTACCTTCCATATTGTTTATGGCAGAACCTGGTCCTGGAGAACATTTCATAATTTTACTGCTGTTACCAAACGGGAGGCAGGGAAAAACTCAAATGGAGACACTTATTCCAATGACAGTCTAAGAGGGGATTTTACCTCAGTTTGGAGGGCTATCCTTTTACTACCCAGTATGTCTACAGCAGTGGTCTCCAAACTGTGGCCCTTTGCTTGCCTTTATCCAGCCCTTGGGGCACTATTCCTCCCACTGACACCAAGGATGGGGCACTATTCCTCCCACTGACACCAATGATGGGGCACTATTCCTCCCACTGGTACCAATGATGGGACACTATTCCTCCCACTGACACCAATGATGGGGCACTATTCCTCCCACTGACACCAATGATGGGGCACTATTCCTCCCACTGACACCAATGATGGGGCACTATTCCTCCCACTGACACCAATGATGGGGCATTATTCCTCCCACTGACACCAACGATGGGGCGCTATTCCTCCCACTGACACCAATGATGGGGCGCTATTCCTCCCACTGACACCAATGATGGGGCGCTATTCCTCCCACTGACACCAATGATGGGGCGCTATTCCTCCCACTGACACCAATGATGGGGTATTATTCCTCCCACTGACACCAACGATGGGGTATTATTCCTCCCACTGACACCAACGATGGGGCATTATTCCTCCCACTGACACCAACGATGGGGCATTATTCCTCCCACTGACACCAACGATGGGGCACTATTCCTCCCACTGACACCAACGATGGGGCACTATTCCTCCCACTGACACCAACGATGGGACACTATTCCTCCCACTGACACCAATGATGGGGTATTATTCCTCCCACTGATACCAACGATGGGGCACTATTCCTCCCACTGACACCAACGATGGGGCACTATTCCTCCCACTGACACCAACGATGGGGCACTATTCCTCCCACTGACACCAATGATGGGGCACTATTCCTCCCACTGATGGGGCACTATTCCTCCCACTGATACCAATGATGGGGCACTATTCCTCCCGCTGACACCAATGATGGGACACTTTTCCTCCCACTGACACCAATGATGGGGCATTATTCCTCCCACTGACACCAACGATGGGGCACTATTCCTCCCACTGACACCAATGATGGGGCGCTATTCCTCCCACTGACACCAATGATGGGGTATTATTCCTCCCACTGACACCAATGATGGGGCATTATTCCTCCCACTGACACCAACGATGGGGCACTATTCCTCCCACTGACACCAATGATGAGGCACTATTCCTCCCACTGATGGGGCACTATTCCTCCCACTGATACCAATGATGGGGCACTATTCCTCCCACTGACACCAACGATGGGGCACTATTCCTCCCACTGACACCAATGATGGGGCACTATTCCTCCCACTGACACCAATGATGGGACACTATTCCTCTCACTGACACCAACGATGGGGCATTATTCCTCCCACTGACACCAACGATGGGGCATTATTCCTCCCACTGACACCAATGATGGGGCGCTATTCCTCCCACTGACACCAATGATGGGGCGCTATTCCTCCCACTGACACCAATGATGGGGTGCTATTCCTCCCACTGACACCAATGATGGGGTATTATTCCTCCCACTGACACCAATGATGGGGCATTATTCCTCCCACTGACACCAACGATGGGGCACTATTCCTCCCACTGATACCAATGATGGGGCACTATTCCTCCCACTGACACCAATGATGGGGCACTATTCCTCCCACTGACACCAATGATGGGGCACTATTCCTCCCACTGACACCAATGATGGGGCATTATTCTTATTCATAGTATATGTGACAGGTTTTTGGTTCAGGATCTATCAGGTGTAATTGAACGTCATCGATTATCCATCACCGTTGGTGATACACCAACCTGGCTGAGGGTTCTGTCACTGAAGGTCTTTTTTTACCCCACCATCGGACCAGTAACCCTCTCGAATCCCCACATTGTGTCCATTTGATCAGTCGAATGGGAACCCTTACTAAACACTTCCAGGTCAGAGGTCATTTAGAAGTGAAGTGTGTGATGTCACTGTAGACCTACCACCACAATCAGAACCATCATCATTCTGCAAAGTTGTATATATTCCCCATGACATGATTTGGCTTCACCAACTTTGTCCAGAGATGAACTGTTGGCTCTCTCAGCATTCCATGACAACACAACCCAAACAAACGGCTTCATCCATTACACACAACACTCCAGTTTTCCAGGACAACTTACTGCCATATGAAGTAGCCGATCCCGAGAGCCAGGAGAGACAATCCAGCCGCCAGGAGAAACCAGGCTGTAACACAGAGAGATCACTGAGGTCACATAGCTCCACAACCACTGCAGCCACTCCAACAAAACCCCAACCCACAAGCATGCCAGGCCCAGCTCCAAAAAAACCCCAACCCACAAGTATGCCAGGCCCAGCTCCAACAAAACCGCAACCCACAAGCATGCCAGGCCCAGCTCCAACAAAACCCCAACCCACAAGCATGCCAGGCCCAGCTCCAACAAAACCCCAACCCACAAGCATGCCAGGCCCAGCTCCAACAAAACCCCAACCCACAAGCATGCCAGGCCCAGCTCCAACAAAACCCCACCCACAAGCATGCCAGGCCCAGCTCCAACAAAACCCCACCCACAAGTATGCCAGGCCCAGCTCCAAAAAAACCCCAACCCACAAGCATGCCAGGCCCAGCTCCAACAAAACCCCACCCACAAGCATGCCAGGCCCAGCTCCAACAAAACCCCAACCCACAAGCATGCCAGGCCCAGCTCCAACAAAACCGCAACCCACAAGCATGCCAGGCCAAGCTCCAACAAAACCCCAACCCACAAGCATGCCAGGCCCAGCTCCAACAAAACCCCAACCCACAAGCATGCCAGGCCCAGCTCCAACAAAACCCCACCCACAAGTATGCCAGGCCCAGCTCCAACAAAACCGCAACCCACAAGTATGCCAGGCCAAGCTCCAACAAAACCCCAACCCACAAGCATGCCAGGCCCAGCTCCAACAAAACCCCACCCACAAGCATGCCAGGCCCAGCTCCAACAAAACCCCAACCCACAAGCATGCCAGGCCCAGCTCCAACAAAACCCCACCCACAAGCATGCCAGGCCCAGCTCCAACAAAACCCCACCCACAAGTATGCCAGGCCCAGCTCCAAAAAAACCCCAACCCACAAGCATGCCAGGCCCAGCTCCAACAAAACCCCAACCCACAAGTATGCCAGGCCCAGCTCCAACAAAACCGCAACCCACAAGCATGCCAGGCCCAGCTCCAACAAAACCCCAAACACAAGCATGCCAGGCCCAGCTCCAACAAAACCCCACCCACATGCATGCCAGGCCCAGCTCCAACAAAACCCCAACCCACAAGCATGCCAGGCCCAGCTCCAACAAAACCCCAACCCACAAGCATGCCAGGCCCAGCTCCAACAAAACCCCACCCACAAGCATGCCAGGCCCAGCTCCAACAAAACCGCAACCCACAAGCATGCCAGGCCCAGCTCCAACAAAACCCCAACCCACAAGTATGCCAGGCCCAGCTCCAACAAAACCCCAACCCACAAGCATGCCAGGCCCAGCTCCAACAAAACCCCAACCCACAAGTATGCCAGGCCCAGCTCCAAAAAAACCGCAACCCACAAGCATGCCAGGCCCAGCTCCAACAAAACCCCAACCCACAAGTATGCCAGGCCCAGCTCCAAAAAAACCCCAACCCACAAGCATGCCAGGCCCAGCTCCAACAAAACCCCAACCCACAAGTATGCCAGGCCCAGCTCCAACAAAACCGCAACCCACAAGCATGCCAGGCCCAGCTCCAACAAAACCTCAACCCACAAGCATGCCAGGCCCAGCTCCAACAAAACCCCACCCACAAGCATGCCAGGCCCAGCTCCAACAAAACCCCAACCCACAAGCATGCCAGGCACAGCTCCAACAAAACCCCACCCACAAGCATGCCAGGCCCAGCTCCAACAAAACCCCAACCCACAAGTATGCCAGGCCCAGCTCCAACAAAACCGCAACCCACAAGCATGCCAGGCCCAGCTCCAACAAAACCGCAACCCACAAGCATGCCAGGCCCAGCTCCAAAAAAACCCCAACCCACAAGTATGCCAGGCCCAGCTCCAACAAAACCCCACCCACAAGCATGCCAGGCCCAGCTCCAACAAAACCCCACCCACAAGCATGCCAGGCCCAGCTCCAACAAAACCCCACCCACAAGCATGCCAGGCCCAGCTCCAACAAAACCCCAACCCACAAGCATGCCAGGCCCAGCTCCAACAAAACCCCACCCACAAGCATGCCAGGCCCAGCTCCAACAAAACCCCACCCACAAGCATGCCAGGCCCAGCTCCAACAAAACCCCACCCACAAGCATGCCAGGCCCAGCTCCAACAAAACCCCACCCACAAGCATGCCAGGCCCAGCTCCAACAAAACCCCACCCACAAGCATGCCAGGCCCAGCTCCAACAAAACCGCAACCCACAAGCATGCCAGGCCCAGCTCCAACAAAACCCCAACCCACAAGCATGCCAGGCCCAGCTCCAACAAAACCCCACCCACAAGCATGCCAGGCCCAGCTCCAACAAAACCGCAACCCACAAGCATGCCAGGCCCAGCTCCAACAAAACCCCAACCCACAAGCATGCCAGGCCCAGCTCCAACAAAACCCCACCCACAAGCATGCCAGGCCCAGCTCCAACAAAACCCCACCCACAAGCATGCCAGGACCAGCTCCAACAAAACCTCAACCCACAAGCATGCCAGGCCCAGCTCCAACAAAACCTCAACCCACAAGCAGGCCAGGCTCAGCTCCAACAAAACCCAAACCCACAAGAATGCCAGGCCCAGCTCCAACAAAACCCCAATCCACAAGCATGCCAGGCCCAGCTCCAACAAAACCCCACCCACAAGCATGCCAGGCCCAGCTCCAACAAAACCCCACCCACAAGCATGCCAGGCCCAGCTCCAACAAAACCCCAACCCACAAGCATGCCAGGCCCAGCTCCAACAAAACCCCAACCCACAAGCATGCCAGGCCCAGCTCCAACAAAACCCCACCCACAAGCATGCCAGGACCAGCTCCAACAAAACCTCAACCCACAAGCATGCCAGGCCCAGCTCCAACAAAACCTCAACCCACAAGCAGGCCAGGCTCAGCTCCAACAAAACCCAAACCCACAAGAATGCCAGGCCCAGCTCCAACAAAACCCAAACCCACAAGTATGCCAGGCCCAGCTCCAACAAAACCCCACCCACAAGCATGCCAGGCCCAGCTCCAACAAAACCCCATCCACAAGCATGCCAGGCCCAGCTCCAACAAAACCTCAACCCACAAGCATGCCAGGCCCAGCTCCAACAAAACCCCAACCACAAGCATGCCAGGCCCAGCTCCAATAAAACCCCAACCACAAGCATGCCAGGCCCAGCTTCAACAAAACCAAACCCACAAGCATGTCAGACACAGCTCCAACAAAACCCCAACTGACAAGCATGCCAGGCCCATCTCCAACAAAACCCCAACCCACAAGCACTCCAGACCCAGTTCCAACAAAACCCAGACCCAAACCACAAGCATGTCAGACCCAGCTCCAACAAAACCCCAATCACAAGCATGTCAGACCAAGCTCCAACAAAACCCCAATCACAAGCATGTCAGACCAAGCTCCAACAAAACCCCAACCACAAGCATGCCAGGCCCAGCTCCAACAAAACCCCAACCACAAGCATGCCAGGCCCAGCTCCAATAAAACCCCAACCACAAGCATGCCAGGCCCAGCTCCAACAAAACCTCAACCCACAAGCATGCCAGGCCCAGCTCCAATAAAACCCCAACCACAAGCATGCCAGGCCCAGCTTCAACAAAACCAAACCCACAAGCATGTCAGACACAGCTCCAACAAAACCCCAACCCAAACCACAAGCATGCCAGGACTAGCTTCCCACAGCTGCCGGCCCTCATTGGTCAGTACCAGGCATTGAAGGTTATTGGCAGTGCAACTCACTGTTCTTGGTCTTCACTTCAACTGGAGTGGTAGACTTTTCAGAGTCAGGTATCATACCTAGAACACAGGGTGAGAAGCCAATCAGACCCAGCTTCAACAAAATCCAACCCACAAGCATGGCAGACCCAGCTCCAAAAAAATCCAAACCACAAGTATGTCAGACCCAGCTCCAACAAAACCCCAACCACAAGCATGCCAGGCCCAGCTCCAACAAAACCCCAACCACAAGCATGCCAGGCCCAGCTCCAACAAAACTAAACCCACAAGCAAGCCAGACACAGCTCCAACAAAACACCAACCCAATCCACAGACATGCCAGGCCCAGCTCGAACAAAATCCAACCCACAGACATGTCAGACCCAGCTCCAACAAAATCCAATCCACAAGCACACCAGACCCAGCTCCAACCAAACCCAGACCCAAACCACAAGCATGCCAGACCCAGCTCCAACAAAACTCAGACCCAAACCACAAGCATGCCAGACCCAGCTCCAACAAAACTCAGACCCAAACCACAAGCATGCCAGACCCAGCTCCAACAAAACTCAGACCCAAACCACAAGCATGCCAGACCCAGCTCCAACAAAACTCAGACCCAAACCACAAGCATGCCAAACCCAGCTCCAACAGAAACCAAACCACAGGCATGCCAGACCCAGCTCCAACAAAACCCAGACCCAAACCACAAGCATCCCAGCCCCAACAGAACCCCAACCACAAGCATGCCAGACCCAGCTCCAGCAAAACCCAAGCCCACAAGCAAGCCAGACCTGGTAACAGCAAATCCCCAAATCTTCCCAGAAGCAAGCCAGACACAGCTCCAACAAAACCCCAACCCAAACCACAGGCATGCCAGGCCCAGCTACTACAAAATCCAATCCACAAGCACACCAGGCCCAGCTTCAACAAAACCCCAACCCACAAGCATGCCAGGCCCAGCTCCAACAAAACCCCAACCCACAAGCATGCCAGGCCCAGCTCCAACAAAACCCCAACCCACAAGCATGCCAGGCCCAGCTCCAACAAAACCCCAACCAAATCACAAACATGCCAGGCCCAGCTCCAACAAAACCCCAACCCACAAGCATGTCAGACCCAGCTCCAACAAAACCCCAACCCACAAGCATGTCAGACCCAGCTCCAACAAAACCCCAACCAAATCACAAACATGCCAGGCCCAGCTCCAACAAAACCCCAACCCACAAGCATGTCAGACCCAGCTCCAACAAAACCCCAACCAAATCACAAACATGCCAGGCCCAGCTCCAACAAAACCCCAACCAAATCACAAACATGCCAGGCCCAGCTCCAACAAAACCCCAACCCACAAGCATGTCAGACCCAGCTCCAACAAAACCCCAACCAAATCACAAACATGCCAGGCCCAGCTCCAACAAAACCCCAACCCAACCCACAAGCATGCCAGACCCAGCAACAACAAAACCCAGACCCAAACCACAAGCATGCCGAACCAGCTTCCCACAACTGCTGGCCCTCATTGGTCAGAACCAGGCATTGAAGGTTATTGGCAGTGCAACTCACTGTTCTTGGTCTTCACTTCAACTGGAGTGGTAGACTTTTCAGAGTCGGGTATCATACCTAGAACACAGGGTGAGAAGCCAGTTATTTCCCGTATTACACCTCTGAAACCAGACTCCTACAGCATCCTAACCTGACCTGTCCCCGTGTGACATGGTTTTGTTTAATAACAATGCCATGTGATCACTCTGTCAGAGTGAATCTGGTGATCACAAAACTTTGTTAGTGTTGAGGTCCATCTCTGTTCCTCGTCCCTGAGGAAGGTCCTGGCCCACAATGACCACTGCGTAGTATGGTGGTGATATATAACTCTGCCTAGAAGGTCATTCACCTCATCAGAGGTTAGGCAGCTCAGTAGATACTTTTTCTAAACAATGGGTTGTTCACCCCTTTTTTTTTTATCCTAGTGTGCCCGCACCTGTCATGCTGACCACTCAGTGGTTATGAATGAAGGACCCCAACCACCAACATCAACAAACTCCTGAGTCCCCTGTAATCTGTAGGAGATCTTTTCCAACTTGTCTTACCTTTGTACGTCATGGCGAATCCCTGACCACTGTGTGCGCGATCGGACGTGAAGGTAACACGAAGAGATGCAGTTGGATAGCTTATAATGTTGGGAGGATCTTGGCCTCCTTTTATTTGGATGAGAAGACTTCCTGTTTGTTTGTCTATCACCTCCAGAACATCATTTGGATCTTCAACATGAAAGATATGAAACCTGATCTCCATAGAGGCAGCTCCCGGGATGTGAATATCCCATGAACATGTACTGCTGGGACTGTATTCATCAGGATAATCCGGAGAGTACAGGACCCCAGATGGAGAAGAAAAGTTCCCGCTGCAGGCCCCGATCCACGCTGCAGAGAGAGCACAACATGAACATCACACCATGGAGGCCTACAGAGAGGAGTTCCTGCATATCAGGGGCTGACCTCAGCCGGTCCGGGGGGTGAAGGAAACGGTGACAAGCAGATGGAGCCCTGAAATTATCTGCAACATTTCTGATGAAAAAGCTGTGGAAACATTTTCATAGATCTATCTGTAATCTATGGACTATCTTCACCTCTATGGGAGGAGAATGACGGGAGCAGCTGGAAAGTTGGCCTTCTATAAATGGACCCTATATACATGGAATCACCAATCTATATTGCCGTACTTACTGCTATACACGCTGAGATTCCCGTCCCCACCGCAGACCTCGCTGGCCTTCCCAAAGCATGTATGGTCACACAAGGAGCTGCTAACCCTCTGCAATGAGGACACATCGGAAGGACTGCCGCAGAAGCAGGCGTAACCCGCCTCCAGACCTGCATACTGACACAAAGACCAAACACCAATGTCAGGAACCATGCATTTCTCACAGCCAATCAGCAGCAGACGGGTAAAAGGCTCACAAAGTTAACGTGTCAGGATAATGGAATCTTATAGAAAAAATGGCAGTTACCCGACTCTAATGAGATTTGAAGATGACAGTCACATGACTAAAAAAAGGGTCCTTATCATTGTGATGAAGGTTGATGAATTGAGTATCAGATATGATCGGTATTGGGGGGAGGGGACAGTGGAGTGTATTGGAGGGTGGTAGAACTGTGGGGTGTAATGGAGGGTGGAGGACTGAGGGGTGGTAGGACTATGGGGTGTATTGGGGGTGGTGGGACTGTGGGGTGTATTGGGGGGGGGGGTGGGACTGTGGGGTGTATTGGGGGTGGTAGGACTGTAGACTGGTATTGAGTACCTGGTAGCCCCGGACACGGCAGAACTGGATGCAGGTTTGGATGGTGAGTTTTCCTGAAGTCCCGCTGGAACCGGAGAGAGCGGGAGGTGCGCCGTAGTCCGCGAAGCACCCCATGTAGCCGGGCACTGCAGGGAGAAGAAGTCACCATCAGCCTCACCCAGAGAACATCACATTGTACTACAGGATATCACCTCCACCTAGTGGCAGGACTAGAAATCACAGAGTCCTATATGAGGAGGGTTGCTGCACCTCCGTCTGGATGGACAACACGCCAACACGGCGCTCATCTACAAACGGTGTGCAAGTCAAAGCGGAACTTCTCACTTAATTCAGGGACGCCGGCGTGGCGATACCGCACAAAGTATAAGTGGCAGTTGCGTTCTATTACTAATAGGGGGCGCACATGTGGCGGGCCAGTCCAGAGACCGTTCATCAAGATGGCGGACACCAGTGGTAGCGTGTGCGTGGAGCAGCGTGTGGTGACGTTTCTGGTGAGTGAAGGTGGAAAACCCGCCAATATCCACAGAAGACTTCAGGCGCAGTACGGCGATGAGACACCCAGTTGCAGGAAGACATTTGATTGGTGGAAAGGTTCCCAAGATGGTGGTACGTCCATCAGTGACCATCCTGGCCGAGGCGGTTCCCAGCCCACAGCCGTCATTCCTGGGAACATTCAGCGCATGGAACGCCTGATCCCGGATAATCGATCGTGAAATGGTACAAGGGATGAATCTTCCTGTGGGAACGGTGAACGCGATGAGGAAGTGAAGCCGGCTGTCCTCGGAGGGGTCCTGCATCCCGACAAATCATTCTATGCCGGAGCTTCCCAGGCATTGGTGACACGCTGGGAGAAGGGTAGAAATGTAGCAGGGGAGGAGGGTGGAAAATAAATGCAGTTTCCACTCCATGAAATGTGTTCCTTTATTATAGAAACCCAGAAGTCCCGCTGTGACTGAACACCCCTCGTAGTCTAGTAGTGACATCTCCTTAGAACGCAATACTTGTCGACACCCAGAACATGGAGAGAATACGGAGAGGACACAGAGAGAACATAAAAAAAAACACGGAGACAACATGGAGAAAACACGGAGACAATATGGAGAGAACACAGAGAGAACATGAAGAAAACACGGAGACAACTTGGAGAGAACACGGAAGACAACATGGAGAGAATACGGAGACAACATGGAGAGAACACGGAGAGAACATGGAGAGAACACGGACAGAACACGAAGAGAACGTGGAGAGAACACAGAGAGAACACGGAGAGAACACAGAGAGAACACGGAGACAACATGGAGAGAATATGAAGAAAACATGGATACAACATGGAGAAAACACAGAGACAACATAGAGAGAACACGGAGACAACATGGAGATAACACAGAGACAACATGGAGAGAACACGGAGACAACTTGGAGAGAACATGGAGATAATACAGAGAGAACATGGAGAGAACGCAGAGAGAACATGAAGAAAACACGGAGAGAACACAGAGAGAACATGGAGAGAACACAGAGACAACATTGAGAGAACACGGAGACAGCATGGAGAGAACACGGAGACAACATGGAGCAGGGGCGGACTGACCATTTGGAAACTCGGGCACTGCCCAAGGGCTTGGGGTCAGTAGGGGGCCCCATGAGATGCCCCTGGTACCTTTTTCATAGGCTTTTTTGAGTTTGGGCAAGGACACAGGGGCCCCATGATCCCCTGTTGCCCGGGGGCCCCATGAGTTGTCAATCCGCCCCTGACATGGAGAGAACATGGAAGGGTGGATCACGTGTACATATGAATAAAACATTCCTCACATTACATGTGTGAGAACCTCGGTGGTGGGAATGTTGCTCAGAGCAGATTTCCCGACTTATTAGAACTCAGTAACTACAAAGAAAACATTGAACTGCAAATACCAGCATGATCGATCGACCGTCCAATGGGACAACTCCGACCGAATCGATCACACGTCTCCACTCACTGACCCTCCACTTGTATGACTTACAAACTTTTCAACTCTACTGATGTGATTGGCCGGTAAACACTGTTTGTTGACCACTTCTGTTTGCTTGAATGATTAGCTCTGTTTGTCATCATATTGGGGCGCTCACCACACATCACCACCATAAGGGGGCGCTCACCACCCATCACCATAAGGGGGCGCTCACCACCCATCACCACCATAAGGGGGCGCTCACCACCCATCACCACCATAAGGGGGCGCTCACCACCCATCACCACCATAAGTGGGCGCTCACCACCCATCACCATAAGGGGGCACTCACCACCATAAGGGGGCGCTCACCACCCATCACCATAAGGGGGCGCTCACCACCCATCACCACCATAAGGGGGCGCTCACCACCCATCACCATAAGGGGGCGCTCACCACCCATCACCACCATAAGGGGGCGCTCACCACCCATCACCACCATAAGGGGGCGCTCACCACCCATCACCACCATAAGTGGGCACTCACCACCCATCACCACCATAAGGGGGCACTCACCACCCATCACCACCATAAGGGGGCACTCACCACCCATCACCACCATAAGGGGGCACTCACCACCCATCACCACCATAAGGGGGCGCTCACCACCCATCACCATAAGGGGGCACTCACCACCCATCACCACCATAAGGGGGCGCTCACCACCCATCACCATAAGGGGGCACTCACCACCCATCACCACCATAAGGGGGCACTCACCACCCATCACCACCATAAGGGGGCGCTCACCACCCATCACCATAAGGGGGCACTCACCACCCATCACCACCATAAGGGGGCACTCATCACCCATCACCACCATAAGGGGGCGCTCACCACCCATCACCACCATAAGGGGGCACTCACCACCCATCACCACCATAAGGGGGCACTCACCACCCATCACCACCATAAGGGGGCGCTCACCACCCATCACCATAAGGGGGCACTCACCACCCATCACCATAAGGGGGCACTCACCACCATAAGGGGGCGCTCACCACCCATCACCATAAGGGGGCGCTCACCACCCATCACCATAAGGGGGCACTCACCACCCATCACCACCATAAGGGGGCACTCACCACCCATCACCATAAGGGGGCGCTCACCACCCATCACCATAAGGGGGCACTCACCACCCATCACCACCATAAGGGGGCGCTCACCACCCATCACCATAAGGGGGCACTCACCACCCATCACCACCATAAGGGGGCACTCACCACCCATCACCACCATAAGGGGGCGCTCACCACCCATCACCATAAGGGGGCACTCACCACCCATCACCACCATAAGGGGGCACTCATCACCCATCACCACCATAAGGGGGCGCTCACCACCCATCACCACCATAAGGGGGCACTCACCACCCATCACCACCATAAGGGGGCACTCACCACCCATCACCAAAAGGGGGCACTCACCACCCATCACCACCATAAGGGGGCACTCACCACCCATCACCACCATAAGGGGGCGCTCACCACCCATCACCATAAGAGGGCACTCACCACCCATCACCACCATAAGGGGGCGCTCACCACCCATCACCATAAGGGGGCACTCACCACCCATCACCACCATAAGGGGGCACTCACCACCCATCACCACCATAAGGGGGCGCTCACCACCCATCACCATAAGGGGGCACTCACCACCCATCACCACCATAAGGGGGCACTCACCCCCCATCACCACCATAAGGGGGCGCTCACCACCCATCACCACCATAAGGGGGCACTCACCACCCATCACCACCATAAGGGGGCACTCACCACCCATCACCACCATAAGGGGGCGCTCACCACCCATCACCATAAGGGGGCACTCACCACCCATCACCATAAGGGGGCACTCACCACCCATCACCACCATAAGGGGGCACTCACCACCCATCACCACCATAAGTGGGCACTCACCACCCATCACCACCATAAGGGGGCACTCACCACCCATCACCACCATAAGGGGGCGCTCACCACCCATCACCATAAGGGGGCACTCACCACCCATCACCATAAGGGGGCACTCACCACCCATCACCACCATAAGGGGGCACTCACCACCCATCACCATAAGGGGGCGCTCACCACCCATCACCATAAGGGGGCACTCACCACCATAAGGGGGCGCTCACCACCCATCACCATAAGGGGGCGCTCACCACCCATCACCATAAGGGGGCACTTACCACCCATCACCACCATAAGGGGGCACTCACCACCCATCACCACCATAAGGGGGCACTCACCACCATAAGGGGGCGCTCACCACCCATCACCATAAGGGGGCACTCACCACCCATCACCACCATAAGGGGGCACTCACCACCCATCACTACCATAAGGGGGCACTCACCACCCATCACCATAAGGGGGCACTCACCACCCATCACCACCATAAGGGGGCACTCACCACCCATCACCACCATAAGGGGGCGCTCACCACCCATTACCACCATAAGGGGGCACTCACCACCCATCACCACCATAAGGGGGCACTAACTCCTGACTATTGACGTGCAGGCTGCTCTGCATCACATAGTCCTGGCCCCCACACTGGATGCACCGAGTCCTGAACATTTCGGGGTGTTTTTACCATTTTGGTATTTTAGGGCTTCAAGAAATGTGATGGAAGTCAAATCTTTGTTTATTTTTCCAAATTGTTTTCCTTTAATACTCCAACGTAAGTGCCACCAAGAACACTCCGTCTGCCTCAACCACGGGGTGTGACAGTCATGTGGGTTCAGGGCTGCAGTGATTGGCAGTCAAAGTATGACAGCGCTGGGAGCTGGTCGAGTAATGAAAAGGTAAGTACTCTAGTGGGTTACACAGACATGCATGAACACGGGAAGCACCATCATGGTGGCCTCATACAGGACACGGACTCGGAGTGGAAGGATGACTAGGGATGGCGGTTATGTGCCGGGTATTATTACTGTCCTTCACCCAGACGACACATCAGTGCGGGGATGTGCTCACCGGGGACCAGGGAATGTCTGGAATTCTGTACACATATCCGAGAAGAGCACGGATATAGCCAGGCGTGTGCGGTACTCACTGTGGCATGTTGGGATATCACAGAACTTCCAGTATTGTCCATCCTCCGTCTCGGATACGTAGCACCAAGGCTGGACATCAGAATCCGGATTCCTGCAGGAAAACACCATTATTTGTTGGATTATCCCAACCTCACCCCAACATTTCCACCCAATCCTTTCCATCCCAACCCCACCCCAACCTTTCCACCCCGACCTTACCATCCCAAACCCACCCCAACATTTCCACCCAATCCTTTCCATTCCAACCCCACCCCAACCTTTCCACCCCGACCTTACCATCCCAACCCCACCCCAACATTTCCACCCAATCCTTTCCATCCCAACCCCACCCCACCCCAACCTTTCCAGCCCGACATTTCCATCCCAACCCCACCCCGACCTTTCCACCCAATCCTTTCCATCCCAACCCCACCCCAACCTCTCCACCCCGACCTTTCCATCCCAACCCCACCCCACCCCAACCTTTCCAGCCCGACATTTCCATCCCAACCCCACCCCGACCTTTCCACCCAATCCTTTCCATCCCAACCCCACCCCAACCTCTCCACCCCGACCTTTCCATCCCAACCCCACCCAAACATTTCCACCCAATCCTTTCCATCCCAACCCCACCCCGACCTTTCCACCCAATCCTTTCCATCCCAACCCCACCCCAACCTCTCCACCCGACCTTTCCATCCCAACCCCACCCAAACATTTCCACCCAATCCTTTCCATCCCAACCCCACCCCGACCTTTCCACCCCATCCTTTCCATCCCAACCCCACCTCAACATTTCCATCCCAACCCCACCTCAACATTTCCACCCCATCCTTTCCATTCCAACCCCACCCCAACTTTTCCATCCTAACCCCACCTCAAACTTTCCATCCTAATTCCACCACAACCCAAACCCGACCTTTCCATCACAACCTAATCCCAACCTTTCCACCATAACCCCATCTAACCTTTCCACCACAACCTTTCCATCCCAACCTATCTACTGCAACATTTCCATCCCAACCCCATCCTGACCTTTCCACCCCAACCTTTTTATCCCAATCCTACCCCGACCTTTCCATCTCAACCCCACACCAACCTTTCCATCCCAACCCCATCCCGACCTTTCCATCCCAACCCGTCCATTCCAACCTTTCCATCCCAACATTTCCATCCCAACTCCATCCCAACCTTTCCACCCCAACCCCATCCCAACCTTTCCACCTCGACCCCATCCCAGCCTTTCCATCCCAACCCCATCCCAAGCTTTCTATCACAACCCCATCCTGACCTTTCCATCCCAACCCTATCCCGACCTTTCCACCCCAACCCCATCCCGACCTTTCCACCCTAACCTTTCCATCCCCACCCTATCCCAACCTTTCCACCTCAACCCCATCCCAACCTCATCCTGACCTTTCCATCTCAACCCAATTCCAACCGTTCCATCCCAAACCCTTCCCAACCTTTCCATCCCAACCCCATTCCAACCTTTCCATCCCAACCCGTCCCGACCTTTCCACCCCAACCTCACCCTGACCTTTCCAGCCCTGAGAAGTTGGGAAAAGATGGAGGCCACCAGGGATCAGACACTGGAAACCAGCAGAGGCAAAGGTCAGCGAATTCTGAATTAAGCTTTCTGATTTCCTTTTACAGAAATATGAGGAATGACCGTAGAGAGACATTCCAATCATACACGTACAGCAATTCTATCTCGGTGTCTGGACATGGAAGTTCCATCAGGACTTTATGAAGAGGGGTACCGGCTAAGGAGAACCCACCCAGATATGATCCCAGAATCCAAACTGTGGCCCTTTGCCTTTATCCAGCCTTTGGGGCACTATTCCTCCCACTGACACCAATGATGGGGCACTATTCCTCCCACTGACACCAATGATGGGGCACTATTCCTCCCACTGACACCAATGATGGGGCACTATTCCATCCACTGACACCAATGATGGGGCACTATTCCTCCCACTGACACCAATGATGGGGCACTATTCCTCCCACTGACACCAATGATGGGGCACTATTCCTCCCACTGACACCAATGATGGGGCACTATTCCTCCCACTGACACCAATGATGGGGCGCTATTCCTCCCACTGACACCAATGCTGGGGCGCTATTCCTCCCACTGACACCAATGCTGGGGCGCTATTCCTCCCACTGACACCAATGCTGGGGCGCTATTCCTCCCACTGACACCAATGCTGGGGCGCTATTCCTCCCACTGACACCAATGCTGGGGAGCTATTCCTCCCACTGACACCAATGATGGGGCACTATTCCTCCCACTGACACCAATGATGGGGCACTATTCCTCCCACTGACACCAATGATAGGGCACTATTCCTCCCACTGACACCAATGATGGGGCACTATTCCTCCCACTGACACCAATGTTGGGGCACTATTCCTCCCACTGACACCAATGATGGGGCGCTATTCCTCCCACTGACACCAATGATGGGGCGCTATTCCTCCCACTGACACCAATGATGGGGCACTATTCCTCCCACTGACACCAATGATGGGGCGCTATTCCTCCCACTGACACCAATGATGGGGCGCTATTCCTCCCACTGACACCAATGTTGGGGCGCTATTCCTCCCACTGACACCAATGATGGGGCGCTATTCCTCCCACTGACACCAATGATGGGGCGCTATTCCTCCCACTGACACCAATGATGGGGCGCTATTCCTCCCACTGACACCAATGCTGGGGCGCTATTCCTCCCACTGACACCAATGTTGGGGCGCTATTCCTCCCACTGACACCAATGCTGGGGCGCTATTCCTCCCACTGACACCAATGCTGGGGCGCTATTCCTCCCACTGACACCAATGCTGGGGCGCTATTCCTCCCACTGACACCAATGCTGGGGCGCTATTCCTCCCACTGACACCAATGCTGGGGAGCTATTCCTCCCACTGACTCCAATGATGGGGCGCTATTCCTCCCACTGACACCAATGATGGGACGCTATTCCTCCCACTGACACCAATGATGGGGCGCTATTGCTCCCACTGACACCAATGATGGGGCACTATTCCTCCCACTGACACCAATGATGGGGCACTATTCCTCTCACTGACACCAATGATGGGGCGCTATTCCTCCCACTGACACCAATGATGGGGCACTATTCCTCCCACTGACACCAATGCTGGGGCGCTATTCCTCCCACTGACACCAATGTTGGGGCGCTATTCCTCCCACTGACACCAATGCTGGGGCGCTATTCCTCCCACTGACACCAATGCTGGGGCGCTATTCCTCCCACTGACACCAATGCTGGGGCGCTATTCCTCCCACTGACACCAATGCTGGGGCGCTATTCCTCCCACTGACACCAATGCTGGGGCGCTATTCCTCCCACTGACTCCAATGATGGGGCGCTATTCCTCCCACTGACACCAATGATGGGGCGCTATTGCTCCCACTGACACCAATGATGGGGCACTATTCCTCCCACTGACACCAAAGATGGGGCACTATTCCTCCCACTGACACCAATGATGGGGCACTATTCCTCCCACTGACACCAATGATGGGGCACTATTCCTCCCACTGACACGAATGATGGGGCACTATTCCTCCCACTGACACCAATGATGGGGCACTATTCCTCCCACTGACACGAATGATGGGGCACTATTCCTCCCACTGACACCAATGATGGGGCACTATTCCTCCCACTGACACCAATGATGGGGCACTATTCCTCCCACTGACACCAATGATGATGCACTATTCCTCCCACTGACACCAATGATGGGGCACTATTCCTCCCACTGACACCAATGATGGGGCACTATTCCTCCCACTGACACCAATGATGATGCACTATTCCTCCTACTGACACCAATGATGGGGCACTATTCCTCCCATTGACCACAGACACTATGTAATTATTTTACTTCCGCTGACCACCAAGCTTGAGATATTGACCACGCCCACTGATTCTGAGGTAGTTTCCACTCCCAGGAGCCACCGTCTGGCCCCCTCAAAGCCTGAAGGACAGTAAAGTGGCCCTTTGTTTAGAAGGTTTGGAGACCCCCGCCATAATGCATCCCTCACAGGTGGATTACCTGCAGTAGTTATGGTTCCCGAGTCCCAGTTCTCCGGACAGGTCGGAATGTGTGTTGAAGCGGTGCTGGACGGTCTGGTTCCAGTAGAGACACGGAACGTTTGCCACTCCAGCATGGTTCACAGAACCCCGGTAATCCTTCCCATTCACCGTGAAGCATTCCGAATGTTCTAATGTGAGGAGACAGTCCAGAGAGATGAGATTGCCAGCTCTCCGGGCCAGGCTTTATTATCATACAGTCCTTTGCTGACACTGTAATAACTCTTCCTAGCCTGAACTTCAAAAGAGTGAAAACTTCAAAGGCTGATCCATCTGTACAGCTGGTCCAACCCTCCCCCTCTGAGCAGAGACCCATAACATCTTTGTATCAATCCCACTTCAAAGGTGGCCCAGGAGCCGCCCCAACACGCCAGGAGCCCCAGGCAGGAATGTGATGTAGGGACAAGACATGGGATGAACTTGTGTCTACCAAGAGAGCAAGAAAACAATGGTGCAAATAGAACCAAGATTAACCCTTTACTTGGTGAGAAGACCCTCGGTACCCACCTGGGAGCGAGGCCTCACACCTCACATAGAGGACATGAGCCAGGAGCAGGAGAAGCATCTTTCATGGAGGAGAAGGAGACCCGACTATGGAAAAATAATTGGATTAAAGAAATAATAATACTACAAGAAAGAGCAGTAATGTCTGTGGGACACAGGCACCCTTAACCTCACCTGAAGAGTATGGGGACTTCCTCATAGAAGGTCCACTATTCCAGCGTTCTTCAGTCAAGAGGTTCAAGGTATCTCCACAGTCTTCAATACGACCCCTCCTGTCAGGATAGCTGTGTGTCTCCTCAGTGTGGTCTACTGGTAGATCCCACCACCTCTTCTCCAACAAGAGCTTCCAGTCTAGAATGATGGAATCCCAGTCTAGACATCACAAAAGCATTTCTCCAGTTTGAGACCCCCAACCTACTTTATATATGTAATGTTAGATCTCTAGCCTCTCTGGATACAGCGATGCTAAACACCAAAACTTCAATATACTTCAATGTAGGAACTCCACTCTTCTCTGTATACTTCCCTGATAGACCTCCAGGCTTCTCTGTATACTTCCCTGATAGACCTCCAGGCTTCTCTGTATACTTCCCTGATAGACCTCCAGGCTTCTCTGTATACTTCCCTGATAGACCTCCAGGCTTCTCTGTATACTTCCCTGATAGACCTCCAGGCTTCTCTGTATACTTCCCTGATAGACCTCCAGGCTTCTCTGTATACTTCCCTGATAGACCTCCAGGCTTCTCTGTATACTTCCCTGATAGACCTCCAAGCTTCTCTGTATACTTCCCTGATAGACCTCCAAGCTTCTCTGTATACTTCCCTGATAGACCGCAATCTTCTCTGTATACTTTGATGTTGGACCTCCAACCTTCTCAATATCACTTCAATGATAGACCTCTAACCCTCTCTATATACTGCAATGATGGACTTCCAACCTTCAGTGTACACTACAGTGATGGACCACCAACCTTCTCTGTACACTGCAGTGATGGACCACCAACCTTCCCTGTACACTGCAGTGATGGGCCACCAACCTTCTCTGTACACTGCAGTGATGGGCCTCCAACCTTCAGTGTACACTACAGTGATGGACCACCAACCTTCTCTGTACACTGCAGTGATGGACCACCAACCTTCCCTGTACACTGCAGTGATGGGCCACCAACCTTCTCTGTACACTGCAGTGATGGGCCACCAACCTTCTCTGTACACTGCAGTGATGGACCTCCAACCTTCTCTGTACACTGCAGTGGTGGGCCACCAACCTTCTCTGTACACTGCAGTGATGGGCCTACAACCTTCTCTGTACACTGCAGTGATGGGCCTACAACCTTCTCTGTACACTGCAGTGATGGGCCTCCAACCTTCTCTGTACACTGCAGTGATGGGCCACCAACCTTCTCTGTACACTGCAGTGATGGGCCTACAACCTTCTCTGTACACTGCAGTGATGGGCCTACAACCTTCTCTGTACACTGCAGTGATGGGCCACCAACCTTCTCTGTACACTGCAGTGATGGGAATCCAACCTTCTCTTTACACTGCAGTGATGGGCCTCCAACCTTCTCTGTACACGTCAGTGATGGGCCTCCAACCTTCTCTGTACACGTCAGTGATGGGCCTCCAACCTTCTCTGTACACTGCAGTGATGGACCTCCAACCTTCTCTGTACACTGCAGTGATGGACCTCCAACCTTCTCTGTACACTGCAGTGATGGACCACCAACCTTCTCTGTACACTGGTACACTGCAGTGATGGACCTCCAACCTTCTCTGTACACTGCAGTGATGGGCCTCCAACCTTCTCTGTACACTGCAGTGATGGACCACCAACCTTCTCTGTACACGTCAGTGATGGGCCTCCAACGTTCTCTGTACACTGCAGTGATGGACCACCAACCTTCTCTGTACACGTCAGTGATGGGCCTCCAACGTTCTCTGTACACTGCAGTGATGGACCACCAACCTTCTCTGTACACTGCAGTGATGGACCACCAACCTTCTCTGTACACTGCAGTGATGGACCACCAACCTTCTCTGTACACTGCAGTGATGGACCACCAACCTTCTCTGTACACTGCAGTGATGGACCACCAACCTTCTCTGTACACTGCAGTGATGGACCACCAACCTTCTCTGTACACTGCAGTGATGGGCCTCCAACCTTCTCTGTACACTGCAGTGATGGACCACCAACCTTCTCTGTACACTGCAGTGATGGACCACCAACCTTCTCTGTACACGTCAGTGATGGGCCTCCAACCTTCTCTGTACACTGCAGTGATGGGCCTCCAACCTTCTCTGTACACTGCAGTGATGGGCCTCCAACCTTCTCTGTACACTGCAGTGATGGGCCTCCAACCTTCACTGTACACTGCAGTGATGGGCCTCCAGCTCAGAGAGAACTCTGCATCCTCTGTGAACCGAGTGAGTATGTTGATGTCTGTGAGACGTTTATAATGTGTGCAGCACCTGCGGGTGACTCGTGTCTCTACCTGTCCCTCCACCTGGAGAAGTGTCTCATCTCTCCCTGCAGGCAGCTGGCTCACGGTTGGGATGTGCCCGTCAGAGCTCTGTGTAACCTCATTCCTCATAATTGGCTGAGGCCCCACCTGCAGATTGCTGTCCGCACCTTTCTGCTGGATCTCCTCCACCCCATCATCTTTATCCTCTGGATTCACTCTATTAGGACATTTATGAAGCAGACTTTGTGTTCTCTATAACAGCTTGTGAAAAATGTATCTTCCCAGCCCTAGTATTGTCAAGTCACTGATCCCATAGTAGAAATTTCTGTTAGGCTCCTAGGACTTGGGAACTCGGCACAGGGATGGTGGGAACCCCTCATAATGGACACAGCAGGTGTACAGACATGGGAACTCAGCACAGGGATGGTGGGAACCCCTCATAATGGGCACAGCGGGTGTACAGACACGGGAACTCGGCACAGGGATGGCGGGAACCCCTCATAATGGGCACAGCGGGTGTACAGACCCGGGAACTCGGCACAGGGATGGCGGGCACCTCTCATAATGGGCACAGCTGGTGTACAGACCTGGGAACTCGGCACAGGGATGGTGGGAACCCCTCATAATGGACACAGCGGGTGTACAGACCCAGGAACTCGGCACAGGGATGGCGGGAACCCCTCATATCATTATACAGGATTTATGGCACCAACAGATTGCTCAGTGCTTTACAATATAACAAAAGACAATACAGAAACAATACAGTTCAATACAAGAGGGATAGGAGGCCCTGATCCTGGGAGCTTACAATCTAAGAGGGAGGGGCTGATCCTGGGAGTTTACAATCTAAGAGGGAGGGGCTGATCCTGGGAGTTTACAATCTCAGAGGGAGGGGCTGATCCTGGGAGTTTACAATCTAAGAGGGAGGTGCTGATCCTGGGAGTTTACAATCTAAGAGGGAGGGGCTGATCCTGGGAGTTTACAATCTAAGGGGGAGGGCCTGATCCTGGGAGTTTACAATCTAAGAGGGAGGGGCTGATACTGGGAGTTTACAATCTAGGAAGGAGGGGCTGGTCCTTGGAGTTTACAATCTAGGAGGGAGGGGCTGATCCTGGGAGTTTACAATCTAAGAGGGAGGGGCTGATCCTGGGAGTTTACAATCTAAGAGGGAGGGCCTGATACTGGGAGTTTACAATCTAAGAGGGAGGGCCCTGATCCTGGGAGTTTACAATCTAAGAGGGAGGGGCTGATCCTGGGAGTTTACAATCTAGGAGGGAGGGGCTGATCCTGGGAGTTTACAATCTAAGAGGGAGGGGCTGATCCTGGGAGTTTACAATCCAAGATGGAGGGCCCTGATCCTGGGAGTTTACAATCTAAGGGGGAGGGCCTGATCCTGGGAGTTTACAATCTAAGAGGGAGGGGCTGATCCTGGGAGTTTACAATCTAGGAAGGAGGGGCTGGTCCTTGGAGTTTACAATCTAGGAGGGAGGGGCTAGTAGTACAAACGGTAGTAACTGTGGGGGATGGACTGGTTGGAGGAGTAGAAGATTCCAGTATTAGCTGAGGGAGGGATAGGCTTCCCTGAAGAGAGAGGTTTTCAGAGATCACCTAAAAGTGGGCAGAGTAGGTGATAGTCTGATAGATTGGGGTAGGGCGTTCCAGAGGATGGGGGAAGCTCTGGAGAAGTCCTGGAGATGAGCATGGGAGGAGGAAACAAGGGAGCTAGAGAGCAGGATGTCGTGGGAGGAGGGGAGAGTACGGTTTGGGTGATATTTGGAGACAAGATCGGTGATGTAATTTGGGGTTGAGTTATAAATGGCTTTATATGTGATCGTTAATGTTTTGAATTTTATTCGTTGGGCAATGGGAAGCCAGTAGAGGGATTGGCAGAGAGGGGTGG